>NC_052518.1:77692390-77842661 GCF_014356525.2 Nilaparvata lugens | reverse complement strand
AAACGAATCAGACAATTAGAAATACCCGGTCAATCACTTTTTATGCTGGTCAATAGGGTTTTTTACCCCTAACCACCCCTAAACATCATTATATTCGATGAAACTTCAACAGTATGTTCAATATGTGTATATCATCTGTATGCCAAATTTGGAACGAATCGGACAATAGAAATACCCGGTCAATCACTTTTTATGCTGGTCAATAGGGTTTTTTACCCCTAACCACCCCTAAACATCATTATATTTTGATGAAACTTTAACAGTATGTTTAATATGTGTATATCATCCTGTATGCCAAATTGAAACGAATCGGACAATTAGAAATACCCGGTCAATCACTTTTTCTGGTCAATAGGGTTTTTTACCCCTAACCACCCCTAAACATCATTATATTCTGATGAAACTTCAACAGTATGTTTAATATGTGTATATCATCCTGTATGCCAATTTGAAACGAATCGGACAATTAGAAATACCGGTCAATCACTTTTTATGCTGGTCAATAGGGTTTTTTACCCCTAACCACCCCTAAACATCATTATATTTCGATGAAACTTCAACAGTATGTTAATATGTGTATATCATCCTGTATGCCAAATTTGAAACGAATCGGACGATTGGAAATACCCGGTCAATCACTTTTTATGCTGGTCAATAGGTTTTTTACCCCTAACACCCCTAAACATCATTATATTTTTACCCGGTCAATCACTTTTTATGCTGGTCAATAGGGTTTTTTACCCCTAACCACCCCTAAACATCATTATATTTTGATGAAACTTCAACAGTATGTTTATATGTGTATATCATCATGTATGCCAAATTTGAAACGAATCGACAATTAGAAATACCTGGTCAATCACTTTTTATGCTGGTCAATAGGGTTTTTTACCCCTAACCACCCCTAACATCATTATATTTTGATGAAACTTCAACAGTATGTTCAATATGTGTATATCATCCTGTATGCCAATTTGAAACGAATCGACAATTAGAAATACCTGGTCAATCACTTTTTATGCTGGTCAATAGGGTTTTTTACCCCTAACCACCCCTAAACATCATTATATTCCGATGAAACTTCAACAGTATGTTTAATATGTGTATATCATCCTGTATGCCAAATTTGAAACGAATCGGACAATAGAAATACCCGGTCAATCACTTTTTATGCTGGTCAATAGGGTTTTTTACCCCTAACCACCCCTAAACATCATTATATTTTGATGAAACTTCAACAGTATGTTGAATATGTGTATATCATCCTGTATGCCAAATTTGAAATGAATCGGACAATTAGAAATACCCGGTCAATCACTTTTTTGCTGGTCAATAGGGTTTTTTACCCCTAACCACCCCTAAACATCATTATATTCGATGAAACTTCAGCAGTATGTTTAATATGTGTATATCATCCTGTATGCCAATTTGAAACGAATCGGACAATAGAAATACCCGGTCAATCACTTTTTATGCTGGTCAATAGGTTTTTTACCCCTAACCACCCCTAAACATCATTATATTCGATGAAACTTCAACAGTATGTTAATATGTGTATATCATCCTGTATGCCAAATTGAAACGAATCGGACAATTAGAAATACCCGGTCAATCACTTTTTATGCTGGTCAATAGGGTTTTTTACCCCTAACCACCCCTAAACATCATTATATTTTGATGAAACTTCAACAGTATGTTAATATGTGTATATCATCCTGTATGCCAAATTTGAAACGAATCAGACAATTAGAAATACCCAGTCAATCACTTTTTATGCTGGTCAATAGGGTTTTTCACCCCTAACCACCCCTAAACATCATTATATTTTGATGAAACTTCAACAGTATGTTAATATGTGTATATCATCCTGTATGCCAAATTTGAAACAAATCGGACAATTAGAAATACCGGTCAATCACTTTTTATGCTGGTCAATAGGGTTTTTCACCCCTAACCACCCCTAAACATCATTATATTTCGATGAAACTTCAACAGTACATTGAATATGTGTATATCATCCTGTATGCCAAATTTGAAACGAATCGGACAATTAGAAATACCCGGTCAATCACTTTTTATGCTGGTCAATAGGGTTTTTTACCCCTAACCACCCCTAAACATCATTATATTTCGATGAAACTTTAACAGTATGTTGAATATGTGTATATCATCATGTATGCCAAATTTGAAACGAATCGGACAATTAGAAATACCGGTCAATCACTTTTTATGCTGGTCAATAGGGTTTTTTACCCCTAACCACCCCTAAACATCATTATATTTCGATGAAACTTAAACAGTATGTTTAATATGTGTATATCATCCTGTATGCCAAATTTGAAACAAATCGGACAATTAGAAATACCCGGTCAATCACTTTTTTGTTGGTCAATAGGGTTTTTCACCCCCAACCACCCCTAAACATCATTATATTTCGATGAAACTTCAACAGTACATTGAATATGTGTATATCATCCTGTATGCCAAATTTGAAACGAATCGGACAATTAGAAATACCCAGTCAATCACTTTTTATGCTGGTCAATAGGGTTTTTTACCCCTAACCACCCCTAAACATCATTATATTTTGATGAAACTTCAACAGTATGTTGAATATGTGTATATCATCCTGTATGCCAAATTTGAAACGAATCAGACAATTAGAAATACCCGGTCAATCACTTTTTATGCTGGTCAATAGGGTTTTTCACCCCTAACCACCCCTAAACATCATTATATTCCGATGAAACTTCAACAGTATGTTTAATATGTGTATATCATCCTGTATGCCAAATTTGAAACAAATCAGACAATTAGAAATACCGGTCAATCACTTTTTATGCTGGTCAATAGGGTTTTTTACCCCTACCACCCCTAAACATCATTATATTCTGATGAAACTTCAACAGTATGTTTAATATGTGTATATCATCCTGTATGCCAAATTTGAAACAATCGGACAATTAGAAATACCCGGTCAATCACTTTTTATGCTGGTCAATAGGGTTTTTTACCCCTAACCACCCCTAAACATCATTATATTTCGATGAAACTTCAACAGTACATTGAATATGTGTATATCATCCTGTATGCCAAATTTGAAACGAATCGGACAATTAGAAATACCCGGTCAATCACTTTTTATGCTGGTCAATAGGGTTTTTTACCCCTAACCACCCCTAAACATCATTATATTTTGATGAAACTTTAACAGTATGTTGAATATGTGTATATCATCCTGTATGCCAAATTTGAAACGAATCGGACAATTAGAAATACCCGGTCAATCACTTTTTATGCTGGTCAATGGGTTTTTTACCCCTAACCACCCCTAAACATCATTATATTTCGATGAAACTTCAACAGTATGTTTAATATGTGTATATCATCCTGTATGCCAAATTTGAAACGAATCGGACAATTAGAAATACCGGTCAATCACTTTTTATGCTGGTCAATAGGGTTTTTTACCCCTACCACCCCTAAACATCATTATATTCTGATGAAACTTCAACAGTATGTTTAATATGTGTATATCATCCTGTATGCCAATTTGAAACGAATCGACAATTAGAAATACCCAGTCAATCACTTTTTATGCTGGTCAATGGGTTTTTTACCCCTAACCACCCCTAAACATCATTATATTTTGATGAAACTTCAACAGTATGTTAATATGTGTATATCATCTGTATGCCAAATTTGAAATGAATCGGACAATTAGAAATACCGGTCAATCACTTTTTATGCTGGTCAATAGGTTTTTTACCCCTAACACCCCTAAACATCATTATATTTTGATGAAACTTCAACAGTATGTTAATATGTGTATATCATCCTGTATGCCAAATTTGAAATGAATCGGACAATTAGAATACCCGGTCAATCACTTTTTATGCTGGTCAATAGGTTTTTTACCCCTAACCACCCCTAAACATCATTATATTTTGATGAAACTTCAACAGTATGTTCAATATGTGTATATCATCCTGTATGCCAATTTGAAACGAATCGACAATTAGAAATACCCGTCAATCACTTTTTATGCTGGTCAATAGGGTTTTTTACCCCTATTTTTTACCCCTAACACCCCTAAACATCATTATATTTTGATGAAACTTTAACAGTATGTTTAATATGTGTATATCAACATGTATGCTAAATTTGAAATGAATCGGACAATTAGAAATACCCGGTCAATCACTTTTTATGCTGGTCAATAGGTTTTTTACCCCTAACCACCCCTAAACATCATTATATTCTGATGAAACTTCAACAGTATGTTCAATATGTGTATATCATCCTGTATGCCAAATTTGAAACGAATCAGACAATTAGAAATACCCGGTCAATCACTTTTTATGCTGGTCAATAGGTTTTTTACCCCTAACCACCCCTAAACATCATTATATTTTGATGAAACTTCAACAGTATGTTCAATATGTGTATATCATCCTGTATGCCAAATTTGAAATGAATCGGACAATTAGAATACCCGGTCAATCACTTTTTATGATGGTCAATAGGGTTTTTTACCCCTTACCACCCCTAAACATCATTATTTTCCATGAAACTTCAACAGTATGTTGAATATGTGTATATCATCATGTATGCTAAATTTGAAATGAATCGGACAATTAGAAATACCCGGTCAATCACTTTTTATGCTGGTCAATAGGGTTTTTCACCCCTAACCACCCCTAAACATCATTATATTTCGATGAAACTTCAACAGTATGTTCAATATGTGTATATCATCCTGTATGCCAAATTTGAAACAAATCGGACAATTAGAAATACCGGTCAATCACTTTTTATGCTGGTCAATAGGGTTTTTTACCCCTAACCACCCCTAACATCATTATATTTTGATTAAACTTCAACAGTATGTTAATATGTGTATATCATCCTGTATGCCAAATTTGAAATGAATCGGACAATTAGAAATACCCGGTCAATCACTTTTTATGCTGGTCAATGAGGTTTTTTACCCCTAACCACCCCTAAACATCATTATATTTTGATGAAACTTCAACAGTATGTTTAATATGTGTATATCATCCTGTATGCCAAATTTGAAACGAATCGGACAATTAGAAATACCGGTCAATCACTTTTTATGCTGGTCAATAGGGTTTTTTACCCCTACCACCCCTAAACATCATTATATTTTGATGAAACTTTAACAGTATGTTTAATATGTGTATATCATCCTGTATGCCAAATTTGAAACGAATCGGACAATTAGAAATACCGGTCAATCACTTTTTATGCTGGTCAATAGGGTTTTTTACCCCTAACACCCCTAAACATCATTATATTTTGATGAAACTTCAACAGTATGTTTAATATGTGTATATCATCCTGTATGCCAAATTTGAAACGAATCGGACAATTAGAAATACCCGGTCAATCACTTTTTATGCTGGTCAATAGGGTTTTTTACCCCTAACCACCCCTAAACATCATTATATTTTGATGAAACTTCAACAGTATGTTAATATGTGTATATCATCATGTATGCCAAATTTGAAATGAATCGGACAATTAGAAATACCGGTCAATCACTTTTTATGCTGGTCAATAGGGTTTTTTACCCCTAACCACCCCTAAACATCATTATATTTCGATGAAACTTCAACAGTATGTTAATATGTGTATATCATCCTGTATGCCAAATTTGAAACGAATCGGACAATTAGAAATACCCGGTCAATCACTTTTTTTGCTGGTCAATAGGGTTTTTTACCCCTAACCACCCCTAAACATCATTATATTTTGATGAAACTTTAGCAGTATGTTTAATATGTGTATATCATCCTGTATGCCAAATTTGAAATGAATCGGACAATTAGAAATACCCGGTCAATCACTTTTTATGCTGGTCAATAGGGTTTTTTACCCCTAACCACCCCTAAACATCATTATATTCGATGAAACTTCAACAGTATGTTCGGTCAATCACTTTTTATGCTGGTCAATAGGGTTTTTTACCCCTAACCACCCCTAAACATCATTATATTTCGATGAAACTTCAACAGTATGTTATCGGACAATTAGAAATACCCGGTCAATCACTTTTTATGCTGGTCAATAGGGTTTTTTACCCCTAACCACCCCTAAACATCATTATATTTCGATGAAACTTCAACAGTATGTTCAATATGTGTATATCATCCTGTATGCCAATTTGAAACGAATCGGACAATTAGAAATACCCAGTCAATCACTTTTTATGCTGGTCAATGGGTTTTTTACCCCTAACACCCCTAAACATCATTATATTTTGATGAAACTTCAACAGTATGTTTATATGTGTATATCATCTTGTATGCCAAATTTGAAACGAATCAGACAATTAGAAATACCCGTCAATCACTTTTTATGCTGGTCAATAGGGTTTTTTACCCCTAACCACCCCTAAACATCATTATATTTTGATGAAACTTCAACAGTATGTTGAATATGTGTATATCATCCTGTATGCCGAATTTGAAATGAATCGGACAATTAGAAATACCTGGTCAATCACTTTTTATGCTGGTCAATAGGGTTTTTTACCCCTAACCACCCCTAAACATCATTATATTCTGATGAAACTTCAACAGTATGTTGAATATGTGTATATCATCATGTATGCCAAATTTGAAACAAATCGGACAATTAGAAATACCCGGTCAATCACTTTTTATGCTGGTCAATAGGTTTTTTACCCCTACCACCCCTAAACATCATTATATTTTGATGAAACTTCAACAGTATGTTTATATGTGTATATCATCCTGTATGCCAATTTGAAACGAATCGGACAATTAGGAATACCCGGTCAATCACTTTTTATGCTGGTCAATAGGGTTTTTTACCCCTAACCACCCCTAAACATCATTATATTTTGATAAAACTTCAACAGTATGTTAAATATGTGTATATCATCCTGTATGCCAAATTTGAAATGAATCAGACAATTAGAAATACCCGGTCAATCACTTTTTGTGCTGGTCAATAGGGTTTTTTACACCTAACCACCCCTAAACATCATTATATTTTGATGAAACTTCAACAGTATGTTCAATATGTGTATATCATCCTTTATGCCAAATTTGAAACGAATCGGACAATCAGAAATACCTGGTCAATCACTTTTTATGCTGGTCAATAGGGTTTTTTACCCCTAACCACCCCTAAACATCATTATATTCTGATGAAACTTCAACAGTATGTTTATATGTGTATATCATCCTGTATGCCAAATTTGAAACGAATCGGACAATTAGAAATACCGGTCAATCACTTTTTATGCTGGTCAATAGGGTTTTTTACCCCTAACCACCCCTAAACATCATTATATTTCGATGAAACTTCAACAGTATGTTTAATATGTGTATATCATCCTGTATGCCAAATTTGAAACGAATCGGACAATTAGAAATACCCGGTCAATCACTTTTTATGCTGGTCAATAGGGTTTTTTACCCCTAACCACCCCTAATCATCATTATATTTTGATGAAACTTCAACAGTATGTTGAATATGTGTATATCATCATGTATGCCAAATTTGAAATGAATCGGACAATTAGAAATACCCGGTCAATCACTTTTTATGCTGGTCAATAGGGTTTTTTACCCCTAACCACCCCTAAACATCATTATATTTTGATGAAACTTCAACAGTATGTTGAATATGTGTATATCATCCTGTATGCCAAATTTGAAACGAATCGGACAATTAGAAATACCCGGTCAATCACTTTTTATGCTGGTCAATAGGGTTTTTTACCCCTAACCACCCCTAAACATCATTATTTTGATGAAACTTCAACAGTATGTTAATATGTGTATATCATCCTGTATGCCAAATTTGAAATGAATCGGACAATTAGAAATACCCGGTCAATCACTTTTTATGCTGGTCAATAGGGTTTTTTACCCCTAACCACCCCTAAACATCATTATATTTTGATGAAACTTCAACAGTATGTTAGATATGTGTATAACATCCTGTATGCCAATTTGAAACGAATCAGACAATTAGAAATACCGGTCAATCACTTTTTATGCTGGTCAATAGGGTTTTTTACCCCTAACACCCCTAAACATCATTATTTTGATGAAACTTCTACAGTATGTAAAATATGTGTATATCATACTGTATGCCAAATTTGAAATGAATCAGACAATTAGAAATACCCGGTCAATCACTTTTTATGCTGGTCAATGAGGTTTTTTACCCCTAACCACCCCTAAACATCATTATATTTTGATGAAACTTCAACAGTATGTTAATATGTGTATATCATCCTGTATGCCAAATTTGAACCGAATCGGACAATTAGAAATACCCGGTCAATCACTTTTTATGCTGGTCAATAGGTTTTTTACCCCTAACCACCCCTAAACCACCCCTAAACATTATTATATTTTGATGAAACTTCAACAGTATGTTCAATATGTGTATATCATCCTGTATGCCAAATTTGAAACGAATCGGACAATTAGAAATACCTGGTCAATCACTTTTTATGCTGGTCAATAGGGTTTTTTACCCCTAACCACCCCTAAACATCATTATATTTTGATGAAACTTCAACAGTATGTTAATATGTGTATATCATCCTGTATGCCAAATTTGAAATGAATCGGACAATTAGAAATACCCGGTCAATCACTTTTTATGCTGGTCAATAGGGTTTTTTACCCCTAACACCCCTAAACATCATTATATTTTGATGAAACTTCAACAGTATGTTTATATGTGTATATCATCCTGTATGCCAAATTGAAACGAATCGGACAATTAGAAATACCGGTCAATCACTTTTTATGCTGGTCAATAGGGTTTTTTACCCCTAACCACCCCTAAACATCATTATATTTCGATGAAACTTCAACAGTATGTTAATATGTGTATATCATCCTGTATGCCAAATTTGAAACGAATCGGACAATTAGAAATACCGGTCAATCACTTTTTATGCTGGTCAATAGGTTTTTTACCCCTAACACCCCTAAACATCATTATATTTTGATGAAACTTCAACAGTATGTTAATATGTGTATATCATCCTGTATGCCAAATTTGAAACGAATCGGACAATTAGAAATACCCGGTCAATCACTTTTTATGCTGGTCAATAGGGTTTTTTACCCCTAACCACCCCTAAACATCATTATATTTTGATGAAACTTCAACAGTATGTTTAATATGTGTATATCATCTTGTATGCCAAATTTGAAACAAATCGGACAATTAGAAATACCGGTCAATCACTTTTTATGCTGGTCAATAGGGTTTTTTACCCCTACCACTCCTAAACATTATTATATTTTGATGAAACTTCAACAGTATGTTCAATATGTGTATATCATCCTGTATGCCAAATTTGAAATGAATCGGACAATTAGAAATTTGAAATGAATCGGACAATTAGAAATACCCGGTCAATCACTTTTTATGCTGGTCAATAGGGTTTTTTACCCCTAACCACCCCTAAACATCATTATATTTTGATGAAACTTCAACAGTATGTTTAATATGTGTATATCATTCTGTATGCCAAATTTGAAACGAATCAGACAATTAGAAATACCCGGTCAATCACTTTTTATGCTGGTCAATAGGGTTTTTTACCCCTACCACCCCTAAACATCATTATATTTTGATGAAACTTCAACAGTATGTTGAATATGTGTATATCATCCTGTATGCCAAATTTGAAATGAATCGGACAATTAGAAATACCGGTCAATCACTTTTTATGCTGGTCAATAGGGTTTTTTACCCCTAACCACCCCTAAACATCATTATATTTCGATGAAACTTCAACAGTATGTTTAATATGTGTATATCATCCTGTATGCCAAATTTGAAACGAATCGGACAATTAGAAATACCTGGTCAATCACTTTTTATGCTGGTCAATAGGGTTTTTTACCCCTAACCACCCCTAAACATCATTATATTCTGATGAAACTTCAACAGTATGTTTGACATGTGTATATCATCCTGTATGTCAAATTTGAAACGAATCAGACAATTAGAAATACCTGGTCAATCACTTTTTATGCTGGTCAATAGGGTTTTTTACCCCTAACCACCCCTAAACATCATTATATTTCGATGAAACTTCAACAGTATGTTGAATATGTGTAAATTATCCTGTATGCCAAATTTGAAACGAAACAGACAATTAGAAATACCGGTCAATCACTTTTTATGCTGGTCAATAGGGTTTTTTACCCCTAACCACCCCTAAACATCATTATATTTTGATGAAACTTCAACAGAATGTTCAATATGTGTATATCATCCTGTATGCCAATTTGAAACGAATCGACAATTAGAAATACCCGTCAATCACTTTTTATGCTGGTCATAGGGTTTTTTACCCCTAACCACCCCTAAACATCATTATATTTTGATGAAACTTCAACAGTATGTTTGACATGTGTATATCATTCTGTATGCCAAATTTGAAACGAATCGGACAATTAGAAATACCCGGTCAATCACTTTTTATGCTGGTCAATAGGGTTTTTTACCCCTAACCACCCCTAAACATCATTATATTTTGATGAAACTTCAACAGTATGTTAAATATGTGTATATCATCCTGTATGCCAAATTTGAAATGAATCGGACAATTAGAAATACCCGTCAATCACTTTTTATGCTGGTCAATAGGTTTTTTACCCCTAACCACCCCTAAACATCATTATATTTCGATGAAACTTCAACAGTATGTTAAATATGTGTATATCATCCTGTATGCCAAATTTGAAACGAATCGGACAATTAGAAATACCCGTCAATCACTTTTTATGCTGGTCAATAGGGTTTTTTACCCCTAACCACCCCTAAACATCATTATATTTTGATGAAACTTCAACAGTATGTTTTATATGTGTATATCATCCTGTATGCCAAATTTGAAATGAATCGGACAATTAGAAATACCCGGTCAATCACTTTTTATGCTGGTCAATAGGGTTTTATACCCCTAACTACCCCTAAACATCATTATATTTTGATGAAACTTCAACAGTATGTTTAATATGTGTATATCATCCTGTATGCCAAATTTGAAACGAATCGGACAATAAGAAATACCCGGTCAATCACTTTTTATGATGGTCAATAGGTTTTTTACCCCTTACCACCCCTAAACATCATTATTTTCCATGAAACTTTTACAGTATGTTGAATATGTGTATATCATCATGTATGCCAAATTTGAAATGAATCAGACAATTGGAAATATCTCTTATTCAATGTACTGTTGAAGTTTCATCAAAATATAATGATGTTTTGGGGTGGTTAGGGGTAAAAAACCCTTTAGACAAGCATAAAAAATGATTGACCGGGTATTTCTAATTGTCCGATTCATTCCAAATTTGGCATACAGTATGATATACACATATATTAAACATACTGTTGAAGTTTCATCAAAATATAATAATGTTTAGGGGTGGTAGGGGCAAAAAACCCCATTGACCAGCATAAAAAGTGATTGACCGGGTATTTCAAATTGTCTGATTTGTTTCAAATTTGGCATACAGGATGATATACACATATTTAACATACTGTTGAAGTTTCATTGAAATATAATGATGTTTAGGTTTGGTTGAGTGTAAAAAACCCTATTAACCAGCATAAAAAGTGATTGACCGGGTATTTCTAATTTTTTCGATTCATTTCAAATTTGGCATACATGATTATATAGACATATTCAACATACTGTTGAAGTTTCATCAAAATATAATGATGATCAGGGGTGGTTAGGGGTAAAAAACCCTTTAGACCAGCAAAAAAAGTGATTGACTGGGTATTTCTAATTGTCCAATTCATTTCAAATTTGGCATACATGATGATATACACATATTCAACATACTGTAAAAGTTTCATCAAAATATAATGATGTATAGGTTTGGTTGAGTGTAAAAAACCCCATTGACCAGCATAAAAAGTGATTGACTGGGTATTTCTAATTGTCTGATTCGTTTTGAATTTGGCATACAGGATGATATACACATATTCAACATACTGTTAAAGTTTCATCAAAATATAATGATGTTTAGGTTTGGTTGGGTGTGAAAAACCCTATTGACCAGCATGAAAAGTGATTGACCGGGTATTTCTAATTGTTCGATCCATTTCAAATTTGGCATACATGATGATATAGACATATTCAACATACTGTTGAAGTTTCATCAAAATATAATGATGATTAGGGGAGGTTAGGAGTAAAAAACCCTATTGACCATCATAAAAATTGATTGACTGGGTATTTCTAATTGTCTGTTTCGTTTCAAATTTGGCATACAGGATGATATACACATATTCAATGTACTGTTGAAGTTTCATCGAAATATTATGATGTTTAGTGGTGGTTAGGGGTAAAAAAACCCTATTGACCAGCATATAAAGTGATTGACCGGTATTTCTAATTGCCCGATTCGTTTCAAATTTTGCATACAGGATGATATACACATATTCATGTACTGTTGAAGTTTCATCGAAATATAATGATGTTTAGGGGTGGTTAGGAGTAAAAAACCCTATTGACCAGCATAAAAAGTGATTGACCGGGTATTTCTTATCGTCCGATTCATTTCAAATTTGGCATACAGGATGATATACAAATATTCAATGTACTGTTAAAGTTTCATCGAAATATAATGATGTTTAGGTTTGGTTGAGTGTAAAAAACCCTATTGACCAGCATGAAAAGTGATTGACCGGGTATTTCTAATTGTCCGATTCATTCCAAATTTGGCATACATGATGATATACACATATTCAACATACTGTTGAAGTTTCATCAAAATATAATGATGATTAGGGGTGGTTAGGGGTAAAAAACCCTATTGACCAGCATGAAAAGTTATTGACCAGTATTTCTAATTGTCTGATTAATTTCAAATTTGGCATACATGATTATATAGACATATTCAACATACTGTTGAAGTTTCATCAAAATATAATGATGTTTTGGGGGTGGTTAGGGGTAAAAAACCCTTTAGACCAGCAAAAAAGTGATTGACTGGGTATTTCTAATTGTCCAATTCATTTCAAATTTGGCATACATGATGATATACACATATTCAACATACTGTAAAAGTTTCATCAAAATATAATGATGTATAGGTTTGGTTGAGTGTAAAAAACCCCATTGACCAGCATAAAAAGTGATTGACTGGGTATTTCTAATTGTCTGATTCGTTTTGAATTTGGCATACAGGATGATATACACATATTCAACATACTGTTAAAGTTTCATCAAAATATAATGATGTTTAGGTTTGGTTGGGTGTGAAAAACCCTATTGACCAGCATGAAAAGTGATTGACCGGGTATTTCTAATTGTTCGATCCATTTCAAATTTGGCATACATGATGATATAGACATATTCAACATACTGTTGAAGTTTCATCAAAATATAATGATGATTAGGGGAGGTTAGGAGTAAAAAACCCTATTGACCAGCATGAAAAGTGATTGACTGGGTATTTCTAATTGTCTGATTAATTTCAAATTTGGCATACAGGATGATATACACATATTCAATGTACTGTTGAAGTTTCATCGAAATATAATGATGTTTAGGGGTGGTTAGGGGTAAAAAACCCTATTGACCAGCATAAAAAGTTATTGACTGGGTATTTCTAATTGTCCGATTCGTTTCAAATTTGGCATACAGGTTGATATACACATATTCAATGTACTGTTGAAGTTTCATCGAAATATAATGATGTTTAGGGGTGGTTAGGAGTAAAAAACCCTATTGACCAGCATAAAAAGTGATTGACCGGGTATTTCTTATCGTCCGATTCATTTCAAATTTGGCATACAGGATGATATACAAATATTCAATGTACTGTTAAAGTTCCATCAAAATATAATGATGTTTAGGTTTGGTTGAGTGTGAAAAACCCTATTGACCAGCATGAAAAGTGATTGACCGGGTATTTCTAATTGTTCGATCCATTTCAAATTTGGCATACATGATGATATACACATATTCAATGTACTGTTGAAGTTTCATCGAAATATAATGATGTTTGGGGGTGGTTAGGGGTAAAAAAACCTTTAGACAAGCATAAAAAGTGATTGACCGGGTATTTCTAATTGTCCGATTCATTCCAAATTTGGCGTACATGATGATATACATATATTCAACATACTGTTAAAGTTTCATCAAAATATAATGATGATGAGGGGTGGTTAGGGGTAAAAAACCCCATTGACCAGCATAAAAAGTGATTGACCGGGTATTTCTAATTGTCCGATTCATTTCAAATTTGACATATATGATGATATACAAATATTCAACATACTGTTAAAGTTTCATCAAAATATAATGATGATTAGGGGTGGTTAGGGGTGAAAAACCCTGTTGACCAGCATGAAAAGTGATTGACCAGTATTTCTAATTGTCCGATTCGTTTCAAATTTGGCATACTGGATGATATACACATATTAAACGAACTGTTGAAGTTTCATCGAAATATTATGATTTTTAGGGGTGGTTAGGGGTAAAAAAACCCTATTGATCAGCATAAAAAGTGATTGACCGGGTATTTCTTATTGTCCGATTCGTTTCAAATTTGGCATACAGGATAATTTACACATATTTAACACACTGTTCAAGTTTCATCGAAATATAATGATGTTGAGGGGTGGTTGGGGATTGAAAACCCTATTGACCAGCATAAAAAGTGATTGACTGAGTATTTCTAATTGTCTGATTAGTTTCAAATTTGGCATACAGGATGATATACACATATTCAACATACTGTTAAAGTTTCATCGAAATATAATGATGTTTAGGTTTGGTTGAGTGTAAAAAACCCTATTGACCAGCATAAAAAGTGATTTTGCGATAAATTTGTTTCATCCCACATCTAACAGTCTCGCTAATAACGATCGATATTGTGAATTCAATATATTTCCAATTCCACATACTTCCAATTCCACCAGCTGACAAGATATTTTGAGTTCCGTCAGTCTGCACGATATTCGGAGTTCCGCCTGTCAACATATTTGGGGTTCCATATATTTCCAATTCCGGCCAGCTGCAAGATATTTTGAGTTCCAGATTTTCCCAATTCATGCTACCCAGAAAGAGTTAGCTCTATGCGCTTTGTTGAATGGTAGACAAGGATATAATGAGTTCCACGATTATAATGGCTGGTCTGGCCAGAGAATTCGAACTGTAGCGCCAAAATGCCAGACTGCAGTTCTGCCAATAGTAGGCTTGTGTTTGCGCCAGCGCAGACCGTCCTTCTGCTTTGGCCTTGTCGTCCTAGTTTTCTAGTCTGTCTTGTCTCGTCCCCGTTGTTGTGCAAGACCGAATTTGTATTTTGTCATGTAATTTCGATCGGAAATTTCTTGTAAATAATTGTTTGAGTGTTGTGTGTGTGAATTATGAATATAACAGCGTAAATAGTGTTGAATTGAATCAATTTGAATCGGATTTGAATTTATAAAGAATCCAGTTTGAGCTTTGTTCGAAACACAGTGTATGGCCTGCAAGTTGAACACGAAAAGCAGCCCGGAAGCGAAAACCTGTCTTTTCCCCAATTTCATCCCACCCTGAACCTGACCAAAACACCTAATAAAGACTTCGAAGGGCAAGTAGTCAAGATTGGAATAAATCTGGTGAGTTTTTGCTCTTTTTTTTATTGTTCATTAATACAGAGTTTAACTGTACAAATAACCTGGCTCAAATTGAAGATTAAATTTTGCCCCTTGTTTGTATTTGATTATTTGAATAGTAAATTACAGTCCTCTGGTAGCTCTAGCCTGAGCTTTGTTCAGAACAATGGCAGTGAAGAAAGATAGGAGATCAATGTTGCCGATCCTCGTCTTGTCATTGCCTTCTATAGACGATAGCTGATACATGCTTATTGATGCAATATTAACTATTCATTCCAATTTAAATTAATCAATCGTGTCTCCAGTGACAAAGAGGATTAATTTTTATTTCTAATCAACAAGAACTAGAAAACAATAAGTGAATGAGTAGCCAGATAAACTGTTGTCCATTATAAAAATGTAATATAATCCAAACTTTATTACATTATGTACTTCAATTCAATAATTAAAAAAATTTAAATCAATCTAATTTAATCCACAATATTGCGATTTTGAACTTAAAAATTGAGAAAGAGCACGGAATAATTTTAATCATGACATGTTCTTGAGGTGCTGTGTAATGCAGCATTATATTTCTCTATTATTGTTCTAAAATGATTCTAATAAATTATGTCAAAACTGCTCATTAACAATAATATTGTTTCAGTTACTTTTTTTCATTGAATAGCCAAAGATTGTTAACCTTAATAATATTATTTCAGTTGCTTTTTGTTTTCATTGAATAGCCAATGGTTGTCAACCTTTTTCATGGACTGTACCCATAGTGGAAAGTTCTAATTTTGCATATGAACTAAATGCTGTTAGGCTAGCCGTCTAGCGGGAGATTGGGGAAGAGGGAGTAATTTGAAAGTTCAATGAATTTCTCTCATTATAAACTTATAAGAGCCACTATCTTCTTAGCATTCAGTAAAATAACATCCAGTTTCATTGTATATTATAAGGAGGAAATTGATTGATACTCTTTAAAAAGATTTACCTACCCCTGTTATTATTTATGTGTATTTTTGTCTTAAATGTATTTCCTTTGCTTGATATAATACAAAATTATAAGTAGAGCAATAAAGAGCAAAACTAAAATCGTAAATCGATTTTGAAATAATCTTCATGACCTTTTAGAAGAAACTTTGTGGCTGAATCTGCTAATCAATTCAGACCATGTTGATAAACTTGAAACGCAAAAAATGCTGTTGATTTTATCATTTTATTCATAGTTCACTTGGACGCACGGTACGATTCAATCACTTGAAAATATCAAGAGATTGAAGATATTCTCCTCATATTCACGATCTCGGTAGTTCTAAGATGGAAAACAGTAGTTGAAGATAAATATTTATGGTAACTGAGCTCCTATAGGATAAAATTTAGAACCAATCATGAGTTTCTATGATGTATAATCATCGTTTAAGAGACTCTTGATTAACAGTGGAATTGCGAAAAAATGGTAAAACTTCAATCGTCACTTTTTTAATCGGTTGTAACTTTCCAATGGTATTGATATCGAAAGTATTGTTGATTGGAGTGAGAAGAGGAGGAAATTCCTCACATCCATGACTAGATTTTGATTTTATATCTGAATTATTTCATAAGATATATGCAGCATTGAATAAATAAATTGTCATTATTTTGTGTATGGAATATGGGTTGAAGTACAGTGTACACTCAACAAAAAATTTCCCATTTCTCTTAGGAACTTGACTCATGATTTATATGATTTCCAACTACCTTGACAAGCCGAAAAGAAAGAGCGTACGGGAAGATCCGAACATTGTATCAAAAGTTATGAATGAAATTTCGATCCTTGAGGTGTCCTGAAAATCTTTAAGATAGAGCGTTCTACCTGTTCTCAGATTGTAGAGCACAAAATTACGCCTAGTAGGATGTTGAATTATACATTTTTGAATTGTGACAATCGGAAGATATTGTTGATTAAATACTATAAGATTTATCAAAATTGATTTTTCCATGAAATTCTACTCGTTTTGGAAAAACTGTAGGATAGAACTGATTGAAGTTAGAGAGGTCTGAATGATTCATTTTATTCTGAATTTTATGTACAGTAAAAAAGGAGAGAGAGGATTTTTTTTGTCTAATGACTGGATTTGATTGTAATAGCTCAGAACTGGAGAATGAACCAGACATATTAGGTATTTGGGCCACTCTGTACAAGAAAATTTTGCATGCGAAAATTGGTTCTGGACTTCTCTTATGCATACAAACCCTAAAAAATCAGAACTACAATGAATATAAAATATTGCCTCTTTTTCATGTCTAAATTGACTGGACTAATTATAATGTTATAACGTGAGTCACATCTATCTTCTATAGAAGGTGGCGACAGGCGCGGATCGCCCCGATCCCCCCCCCACCTATTTCACAAGTGGTGTTTGAAAAAACTACAGTTACTATAGTTCAGTCACTAGAGACATCAAAAGGGGCTGTGCTTGCATTTTATATTGTAGATCTGAATTCTCAATTTGGATACATGAGAGAAGTCCAATTTTGTCATGCAAGATTTCCTTGTGCAAGATACAGAATGGCCCAAATATACCTAAAATATATGGTTCATTTTCCAGTACACAAAGCAATGGCCAATTTCTATATTCAGATAAATTATAGAAAAATACTTGATCTTGAATTTTAGAACAGAATCTCCTCTTTTAGTTGCTGAAAACGATTCATGGGAGAATATGATCCTAGTGTAAGATTAGATTGTTGAAAAAATCATGAAATCAAAGATACTTTCCCTAGTATTATTCTTTGTATTAGTATTACTCATGTTCATTCTTATAGAACATGATCTAATGAACTTATATCATGGTGCGAATTCTCAATGTTATGACAAGATTATGGAGTTGCTGGTGATGATTGAAGCTAAAAATAAGGTATTTTTCAAAATACAAGGAGCATTGTTATCAGGTGTACTTGAAAATCTATATGAGAAAGAGCGCTCTACCTTGACTCAAATTGTAGAACACAAAACTACCCTTATACCACACACTCGAGTTTGTGCCACTGTACAAGCTCTTTATTACTGAAAGAAACCTAGTGGACAGTCCCAATGCAGGAGCTGCGTAATATCACAGAGGAAAGAAGTACTACTTTATGCTTATTCCGTGATAATATTCTTGAGAAAAATGGCGGATAATTACTGTAAACCATGTTTTTCACGATTTTCTCAAAAATTACTTGACTGATTTATTTCAAATTCATACTCTGTATAGTTATTTATCAGCTCCATCAACTGGCATGAGTCTCCTTTCTGGGAAACTAATGGGGGGTTCACCCCATCCTTGAGAAATGGACTTTGTAACCTCCTTCTCGTGCATGAGGTAGGTAGGTAGAGCAGTCTATAAAAATAGCACATAGTCGAGATATTTCATCTGTAGAACAGCTGTTTGACGACTTTTAAATAATCATCTGATTTCACAATTTACACAAAGGAAAAAGTACTTTAAAAACAAAATTATATACACACATATACAGTAGTCTGATCGTAGTTTCAAATAATTATGTTGCCGCCAATCGTCATTATGTTATTTCTCTAAATTATTGTCGTTTAAGAATGAGGCTCCCAGTTCAATGAGCAAGGAAAGTTGTGTGAGTGTACCACACCAGATTTTTAGAGTAATTTTTCATTTCAAATAACATTCCCAATGGAAACTGCTGTCAAATTACTATTGTAAGAGAAATATTTAGCAGTTTTATTAATTCTCATAAACTCTGTATAATCAAAAGTTGAGGGTTTCAAAGATTACAATGAAAAACAGTTCTTGAGCGAGTTCTCTGAACCAAGGGGGTCACAAGTTCATACAGATAGAAAAAAGATAAATTCTTTTAACCGTACAATATGCTAGAATAGTATCAGTAGTTACCTATTAGTAATTTTTCATATAGTGATAGCTAATAGTAGGTTATAGTAATTTATTGCAATAATAATAGACTATTTATTATTTGATATAGCCTATTACTA
Organism: Nilaparvata lugens; assembly: GCF_014356525.2. Lineage (NCBI taxonomy): Eukaryota > Metazoa > Arthropoda > Insecta > Hemiptera > Delphacidae > Nilaparvata > Nilaparvata lugens. The sequence continues at coordinate 77,823,034 of NC_052518.1, read as the reverse complement.
AATAAGTTTCATAGAATGTGTAAATTATTTATTATGCAGATTTTTATATAATTTGCATTCATCAATTCCATTGAATTAAATTGAATTTTCATTCTGGGATATATTATATCACACACTGTCAACAAATTTATTACTTTATATTTCTTTACTATAAAATATATTATTGAAAGGAAATAAATTATGGAGGTTTCTGTTTTCTTTGTGATCTATTCATTATTTCAGTTTATGAATTTTGTACTCAGAAATAAATATGGCTGTCTAGCAAGTAGTCAAATAGAAAAAAGCATGAAATATTTTTTTCTGTATACCCAGTTTCCAGTAAGTAACAATTAATCCAGAAGATATAAAGAATAAAATTATTTGACTTTAATTTCTATTAATGGACTAATCATATGAATAGATGGTATGGTGATTCAATAATAAATTATTTGATTTGAAGTTTCACTTTGAATTGAAAAAAAGTATAACAATAATTGATGGAGCCTCAATTTAATCATTGATAAAAATTAATCTGGAAGGATCTCATTATCAGATTATTTGTCAATGTGTAATAGAATTGACTCGTTTATTTATTTATTTATGCATTCATAGAAATAAAATAATTCCAAACTTATTATTAATTATATTGGAAAAGGAATAACAGCTTTTATGTCGATATCAGCAGCATGAGATGATACTGAGAGGGAAATTATGGAGTACTGTAGTATCACACAGAAAATATATTTTCCTTTCTCCTCTCTGAGAAGTTACTGTACTAGTGTGTGATTCACTGTATGGTGTGTGCATATGCGCTTCATAAAATTGAAAAGACAGCAGAGCAGAGCAACTGAGCAAGCCGATCATCTACTAGTAATATTGGATAATTGCCAATCGTGACTTGTTTTTATTTTGTTGAATGTGGATGTGGAATGACAATAGCAGATCAAGGGGAGTAGGTGACAGAGTACTACAACTGTTGGAGGGGGATTTCAGAATTAGCGGGGAAGGCCTGTCGATGGTACTGATCTCTCGTAGCGAGTTGAAGAACTAACTGTTAGTCACCCAATTTACTCCCCTCCACACCCACTCCACACTGCTGGTCACCCATTAAGCGCAACATTAGATGAGTTCTCTGTCCTCTTCTCTGTGGATGCAGACACTCTAGTTCTTATACTGTAGATTATCAACGAGCTAAAATATAGTAAACTATAGAGCGGCTGTTGGTGTGCTTTCAGCGCTCTCAATGTGTTACACGGCCAACTAAGGGCAGCCATGACAGAGAGAGGCAAGAAGAGCCTCTATTGCCAGTCTGCCACTGTAGGAATAGCTGTGTTTTTGTGAATTAAATTGATTTCTATGACTAATTATTATATTTATGATGATGATGGTATTGCAAACTTGACTGGAATGAGCTATAGACATCAGATTCTATTACCTATGATATTTATCTGTTTGATTTTCAGATTAGTCTTATTCCTAATGTCACATACCTACACTGTTGTCATGATGTGTTACTCATTCAGGTTTTGCTGAGTCTTCATATGTTTTCTATATATTTTTCCTTGATCTTCGAAAATATTTTTATGAATATCATTTCCATATTCTAACCAAATTGGGCCTACTTTTCATCGTCTTTGCAAATTTACAACTGTTAAGACTAGTTGAGTAGTCTAGCCTAGACAGAGAACCAAACTCTTAACCTCGTTGAGGTTGTCTTGATCTTTCTGAGACGAGTGTTTTTTTATTCCTTAGTGAAGTTTAAAATGTTATATCAATTTTTATTTTTAATAATTTTTTATGGCTAAAATATGTTTAAAACTAGTGCTATCCTATGTAAAATTTGACGAGGAATCCAATGAATCTAATTTCAGGTTCGTAACTTCAGTAGTTTTTGAGATATTGCAAAAATTGTGCGAATAAGTGCAAATTTTTGGTTTAAAAGAGATGAACCTGTTTGCATGGTGATTGATAGGTATTTTAAACTATTGGATTTAGTAGAATGATAAATTCTAAAGGAAAAATGTCCAGTCACTTTATTACCTAAACTCAAAATTGGTCAAGATATTTGGGCAAATAAAAATATTGCAACTCCATTTTTTGCTACCTAGGGAGAACTTAGGTTAGAAAAAGCTTAGATTGGGGAAAGCTTAGGTTAGGAGGAGCTTGGATCAGGAAAATATTAGGTTAGGGGAATCTTAGGTTAGGAAAAGCTTAGATTAAGGGAAGCTTAGGTTAGGAGAAGCTAGGGTCAGAAAAAGCTTAGGTTAGGAAAATCTTAGTTTAGGAAAAGCTTATATTAGGAAAAAAAGCTTAGGTTGGGAAAAGCTTAGATTAGGAAAAGCTAAGGTTGGGAAAAGCTTAGGTTAGGGGAAGCTGGGTCTGAGAAAAGCTTAGGTCAGGGAAAGATGGGTTAGGAAAACTTGCATTAGAAAGATCTCAACTTGGGAAAAGCTTAGGTTAGGAAAAAGCTTAGGTTAGGAAAAGCTTAGATTAGGAAAAGCTAAGGTTAGGGAAAGCATAGGTTAGGAAAGAGCTAAGGTTAGGAAAAGCTTAGGTTAGGGGAAGCTGGGTCTGGGGAAAGCTTGGGTTAGGAAAAGTTTGGATTAGAAAAAGCTTAAGTTAGGAGAAGCTTAGGTTAGGGGAAGCTGGGTCTAAGAAAAGCTTAGGTTGAGGAAAGCTTGGGTTAGGAAAACGTAGATAAGGAAAAGCTTAGGTTAGGAAAAAGTTGAGGTTGGGAAAAGCTTGGGTTAGGAGAAGCTTGGGTTAGGTAAAGCTTAGGTTAGGGGAAGCTGGGTTTGGGAAAAGCTTAGGTTGGGGAAAGCTTGGGTTAGGAAAAGCTCAGATTAGAAAAAGTTTAGTTTAGGAAAAGCTTAGGTTAGAGAAGGCTGGGTCTGGAATAAACTTAGGTTAGGAAAAGCTTAGGTTAGGTAAAGCTTAGATTAGTAAAAGCTTAGGTTAGGAAAAGCTTAGGTTCAGGGAAGTTGGGTCTGAGAAAAGCTTAGGTTGGGGGAGCTTGGGATAGTAAAACTTGGATTAGAAAAAGCTTAGGTTAGGAAAAGCTTAGGTTAGAAAAAAGCTTAGGTTAGAAAAAAGCTCAGGTTTGGAAAAGCTTAGATTAGGAAAAATCTAAGGTTAGGAAAAGCTAAGATTGGAAAAAGCTTAGGTAAGGAAAAACTTAGGTTAGGGGAAGCTATGTTTGAGAAAAGCTTAGGTTAGGGAAAGCTTAGGTTAGGAAAAGCTTAGGTTAGGAAAAAAGGTAAGATTGGGAAAAGCTTAGGTTAGGGAAAGCTTGGGTTAGGAAAAGCTTACATTGGGAAAAAGCGAAGGTTAGGAAAAGCTTGATTTGATTCAATTATTTTTACAATCTTTTAAAGCTTCTGAATTGCATTGGAAGCTGAATAAAATGTGATCCTCAATATCGGTCTGCACTATGCCTATGCAAACATATTGAACTCTTCTAAAGCTAAAATACTACATTTTCTTGTATTTTTTCCAAATATCTTTATAATCTATAAAATTTTCTAACCTCAAATCTATTTCAATGAATTCCCTGCAAAAATCCCAATGAAATTTAGCCAAATTAGTAGTCACTAAAAGTAGTAAAAAAAAATCTCGAACAATTTTGAGTTTAGGCTATCAAGTGACTGGACATTTTTTCTTTAGAATTTATCAATCTACTAAATCCAATAGTTTAAAATACCTATTAATCATCATGAAAACAGGTTCACCTCTTTTAAACCAAAAATTTGCACTTATTCGCACAATTTTTGCAATATCTCAAAAACTACTAAAGTTACGAACCTGAAATTAGATTCATTGGATTCCTCGTCAAATTTTACATAAGATAGCACTAGTTTTAAACATATTGTAGCCATAAAAAAATTATTAAAAATAAAAATTGATATAAAAATTTTGAACTTTCCACCATGTTTTTTCAGCTAATCCTTGGAAATCGACAACAATTTTATACATGGTTGATCTCTTATTGATCTCCTCTATCGATCTATGTAGGTCTCAATGCTAGATTCCGCGGCCCATAAACTAAAGTGCCCCCAAGCTCTCCGATTGACTGATTATCAGCTGATAAGGTTGCCTCTTAAGCCGCTCGAGCCGCCTCACTTCAGGCGCGCGGCTATGGTCATCGCTAAAGGGGCGTTTACATTAGTCAAGTTTGTGTAGAATGGATGTATTTTGCTAGCTTTAAGTAAGTTTACAAGAACAGAAACTTGAACCTACTAATGTAGGCCCTTCTTTAAGTTCTGTTGATTCTAGTAGATGTTGAACATGTTTTACTTTTGGATTCAACTTTAATCTTGAAGGTACAATCCAACCTACAGATGGAAAAATAAGATAAAAACAGTTGTCGGTCAATGTAGAATGTAAAAAGCAATACTAAATAGAAAAGTGTGATGCTAGAAAAGTACGGGCTCGAGTAGAAAAATATATCTCACTGCTAATATACATTAGCAGTAATGTAACAAAATATTTAGCAGTTTCCATTATTCTTACCAACCCTATATAATTAAAGATGATGGTTTCTCGATCCATTCCGAGCTGCGATGTATTAAAACTTAAGTAAATATTATTCAAGTAAATAATCAAATCCTTTTACTTACTATTATTTTCAACAGTGAAAATGATCACTAGACGGTCGAAAGTACTACAGTCAAACGGATTTGATTATATTTACTTGAATTTTTGACTGCATGTCGTGTGGAATACGTAGGAAAAAAGTGTGCTTGTATAATTTCAAGTTGCGGATTTCAAAGATACAACAGTTCATGAGCGAATTCTCTAACCCATGGGGTCACTAGTAATAATATTAATGAATAATAATATTTGGAGAATTGTACTCACAAGCTTTACTGGGATCGATCAGTACTCACAAATAAAAGAGTAGACCAGACATCATATTAATAGATAAACAAAATCAAATCACATATTTAATAGACATAGGCATACCAAACATACACAATTTAAAGCAATAAAGTAATGAGAAACTGCTCAAATATTTGCCTTTGGCAGAGGAGATAAAGGATATGTGGAAACAAGAGATTATATTGATATATTGATTATATTGATATATAATACTAATATTGAAACAATTAGACGGCAACTTATTTATCTAATTACTATAATAATCAATGAAATTCCGGATCATCATCTCAACAATGCTATAATTACAAAGAAAATGAAGCAGGAAATCATTAATTGGATAAAAAGCAATTATTTCTTAAATCTTTAAATTATTGTAACCGTTATCTGTATTGTATTTCACATTTTATCTTCCCTTCCCTCAGCACATCTAACTACCTCCTTTCACGTCCCTATCACACACCCTTCCCTAGTTATACCTTACCTGCCTATTACATGGGAAACCATAGTTGGCAAGGTATTTACCCCTCTTTCTCCCAGCACACATCATTTTAGCAATATTGTCTTTTAATGTGTTAATATCATTGTTACTGTTATTGTTATTGTTTGTTGTATATTGCCTTTTCTCATTGTATTTTTGTGTGTTGTGAATAAATTGAATTGAAATGGAAAAGAGAATTATGATAGTGCCTTTGATAATGTCAGCTAGAGGTGTTTTACCAGAGGAACTGCCCAAAAGGTTGCACAATTTGAGACTTTTTCCTCAATATACCAAGATAGAAAAGGTGTCATTTTGCTAAATAAGCCAGTGACACGTTATTATGACCCAAGAAAATGGAAAAAAAGAAAGAATAATAATAAATCTGCAAAAAATACGTTTTTAAAACTGGTGAATTTTTTATGTTATTTGTTATAATATTATTTCGAAACAATCCGTTATTCTACCTGAATTTGTATAAACAAATCTGTTATGTTCAATTATATACAGTACATAACTGAAATCCTTATATAAGGTTCTCTCATTGTAAGGATATTTGAGAGTAATTCTTATCCGAGGTAAAGTATTACCACAAATAAAGAAATATTGTTCTTTACTCCGCGGTATTACATTACAGAATTCCATTACAATAAACTTTCATACGAGTTTATAATCTCGTGAAATGTGACCTTTTAAGTAATAATCAATTTTAAATTATGATTTCACATAGTAAAATATCAGTGTAACATTCAGTTGAGTCAGATTGATTTGAAATATTCATTATTTCAGTAATTTTGCAATCATCATCTTATCTTGGAAGGTAGAGACTCTTTTCTGGAATAGGTTACTTGAAGGCTATGCTATTTATATTTAGTTCACTTTTCATCTTAAGTGAAGTTGAAGCAAATTTCATAAATTCTAATGTCACATAAATCAAAAGTTCAAGATGAAATTCAGGCCGCTCCAGATTTCCAAAAGAATATAATTTATTAGTGAGCCCCTGGATGGAGAACTCGCTCCTCAAAGTGCCTCTGATATTCTCTCAGCTGTTCAATTGGAAGCAGTGTCAAGAAAGAAAAAAATTGTATTGAGCTAACAGACGGACAACGGTTTTGGCCTTGGTTCGCTAAAGCTCGTTAAATTATTCTCAGACCAGTTATTGACAGTTCAAATCCTCATAGGAAATCATGGTTCATTAATGTCTAAAAAGTCGTTACTGATAAATGTTTTCTATTTGCATTGAATCCACCTAGAGCATAGGCATTATTTAAACATCCTATATGAAACAAATTATAACCTATATGACTTAATTATTCCAACAATATATTTGAAATTAAATAATTATTTTATATGAAAAATAGAATAGGTTACCTAAGATAAAAATATTCCAAAGTAGAAATTTTTGAAATCTCCTTCCCAACAGTAACTTACTGCTGATGATGTGTGATCGCACACGAAAGCATGCTCCTCTAAAATGATCATTTTTATTGCAATAAAATGGAATATTGAGAAAATCTCAAGTCTCTTCAATTATGGAAAAGTTCTACAACATCAATATTCACTCTTCAAACATTATCAAATATGATGCAGTTTGACAGCTAAACTGCCTATATCGGAACATTTCCATTATTTGATTTTCCATTGTAATGTCGAGCAGACGGTAGTGACTGCTAAGATCGGAATGCCGTCTACAGAAAAAAAATCACTTCATATTTACCTTGGAACACAAAAAACGGTATTTTATTCTCTCTCAACTATCTACCAATATATTCTAATCCTGTCAATCTCTTCACATTCAATTCCCAATCATGTTCACTTATGTGTGCGAAATATTTTCTCCTGCCTCCCATTTCCCACAAACAAGCCTAGGGGTCAAGTGGGCATCATCCTGAGAAAGACGAAACTTACATTTTACAACTTTTTTCAGAAATCAAGCTGAAATGGCTCACACATGCAGAGGCACTATCAGCTTACATGGAGCTCTCATTCACACCGAAGAATCATGCACATTCGTTATTTCAAATGGAGGAACTCAAACGTTTCATATAAGGGCAGCAAATGAAGTTGAAAGACAGCGCTGGGTAACTGCTTTAGAACTGGCCAAGGCTAAAGCTATTCGTGCCATTGAATCAGGTGACTTTTTATCTATCTATTTTAATAATATATATATATATATATAATTATTATAATTTATAATATATTTATTGTAACGTGATGAAAACTATCAATCACATGACTGTAGTGATCTGAGATCACTTCTCGCTTTCAAAACAGCCACACTCTCAAACCTGATGTTTGCTTCCAACAGTGACCTGACTATGAACAGAATGGATTTCCATGTGGATTAAAAAATTCTCAACTATTATAACAGTAAAGTTCTTGATAAGATTTCTCATAATATACCTATGAGAAAAAACGACATTACTCCATGTGTAATAATATAAAATGTGTACACACATTTCAAATGTGAATTTTGTTTAACTTTGCAGAAGATGAAGAAGAGTCTTGTTATGAACCAGCTGACGCAGAAGTATCAAATATGGTGAAGGTTTTGAATGGTCGCCTAGAGAATCTTGAAACATGCAGAGAGCTCATTTCAAAACATGGTGCTGCTCTTCAACGATCGTTGACTGAATTGGAAAGCATTGATTCGGCGGTAGATGTCTCTGCAAAAATCAAAGCCGTAAATGAAAGAGCTACTCTGTTCAGGATAACCTCCAATGCTATGATTAATGTAAGAATAATGAAATTAAAGCTTAAAACTCGAATAATAATGTTCATGTCATATAATTATTTGAAATGTTGTAGAAATATATAATTCCGACTCGCTTCTAAAGGAAAACCCCAAAACAACTCAACTCGAAAATAGCATAACAGCTTTCATTATCAGATATCTTTAAAAGATGATGGCAATTTTTGTTTAATATGTACAGTATTTTAATATTTCATCTGTTTTATTTGGAATCATTATACTGCACTACTTTGTTTACAGTTTTTCTTGATAGCTTTTTTTTATAAAAAAAAAACTTGAATTATCCGAATATTTTATCAACCGAATGGGTTTCAGTCCGAATTAATCAGCAGAAATGAAGTTTAATTTATTCGTTATAAAGAGGGACCCAAAAGAATATATAGGACACTTATTGACAGTATACTTGAACAGAACAATATAACTCACAGATATGAATCTTACGCCCAATTCATAGAATCGGACAGATTGATTGATTGATTTTTATTAAAAATAAAATAAGATGTAGCGTGGACTCTTGCCCTTCCAGTACGTCTCTCCTTTGTAAAAAAATAGTCCAATTTTCACAGAAGAGACGTGGCATGGGCGGTCACTTTATTGCCCACGCCACATCTTTTTGCCGTTTCTCGTGGCGTATACTAACGGGCAAGCCACTTCTCGTCACTTGTTTGAAATTAAAACAGACTAAAATTTGAAATTTTAGAGGAATCTATTCCTTTTGAATGGAATTAGAATACCACTGAATCGCCTCTCTGGTGTGAATTGCATCCGTCATCCCCCAGGTGCCTGTCTCTGCCCGACGTCCTTTCTGTGTGAATTAGGCCTTACTTTTGGTATTTTAGTTCGATGCCTCTTCAACAGGTAGCGTGGCATGAGTGTAATAGCTTTTAACAGTGTTAAAGGAGAGTTCTGACAATTGGAAAATTACGTCTTCAACGAGCTGTTAAATTCAAATTTCATTTTGAATTATTTAACAAAAGTCATTGCAACTGAACTTCAGTATTTTGATCTTGGATTTCCTGTCTCATATATAAATTACTCTGAATACATTCCATACTGTACCCCTTGGATTTTTTAAATTTGAGAAAAATTAGAGGAGATGCACAGTCATTGAGTTTAGCTAATAGAATCACTGTAATACAAGGACTTTGATTTACCATTTTCCAAATCAATTCAGCTTTACTATGATGGACTATCACCATATGTACTATCACTGTATATGGCCCCTTTCCATCACCAATTTATCTTCCACACTTTCATGAGCCATACTTTTTAACATTAAACTTAAATTTTTGTTCTTCAATTGATTATATCTTATAATTTAATCTAGTATTATTTCAGATAATTCATTCATTAGTTCAGGTTATATTGGTCTATTCACTTATGTATAAGCTCAGTCCCGCACACAGGCTTTCATGCCCATGCGGGTCGTATAAATTATTTCAATGTGTTATGTCGAACAGTTATTGTTAATGAATGATTGTGAATTGAAATTCGAATTTTTTCAAACATATTTTTCAGAAATGTGGTGAGTTTCTCGAACTAGCTAGCCAACAGGGAAGGAAATGGCAAAGGATACTGATCTACGAGAGGGAGCAAAAGAGACGGTTCCAAGAAATGGTCGAACAACTGGCCAAAGATCACTCACTCCTCGAGCAAGCTGCCAAGGATCATCGTATTCCCAGACCAAGTAATCCTATATTATTACCTTACTTTATTAAATTAGTCAATGCTCAACCAATAACATAATAACTAACTTTTTTCAAATACAAATCAAATCTGCTCGTATGTATCAGAAACCGATTGATATACCTCAGTCAGATAATGAACTATCGACCTTGATAAACTGATGTCGAAACGGGCGTGTGTTCGAATACCGCGAGTGAAGACTTATGAGGAAATTGTCCATCAAAAATATAATTATTTGCGACCACTGGCCTATTGTGGTAAAATCCGATTATAAATCGGTCCTGGGTCACTGACATTGGTTTTGCAAAAGTATGGAAGGATCTACGTATCACCTACCGATGAACTAGTGAGAGATGAACTAGAGAGTGGAGTAATTTAATTCATCACAAGAAGTACTTAATTCTGTGTAGTATGAAGTAGAATATTGATGAAAACTTATCTTCATGAATATTGTATTGAAGCAGTGAGCTGATTGTTTTGCAATTACCTTGTTATGTTATTGACCATGACTATTTAAGATGCAAGTCAATTTATCTCTAATATCTAGAATTAATTTTCAGCTGATAATGGGATAGTTAATTGTGAATATTCTTCTAGCCAGTTTATGTAAAAATCATTCCCATACACTTCCAAGACATTTTTTGGATTGCAACCCAGCGAACGCACGGACTCATCAGTATCTATGTTCGCTTATTCCACATATTTTTATATTATCATTGTGAATCTGTATAATATGATTTTTAGATTCTAGCAATAGATAGATTTGAAATAAAAATGTAATCTTTATAATGGAGTAAAGCTTGATTTGACTCAACTTGAATAAAATATTTTACACGATACTGGGAAACTCAAGTATCCGTAATAGAATACTGGTTATTTGTTATGGATGAAACATAGGTTTAGAATTGGGTATGAGTCATGTTAAGTCGTAAAAATTCATTCTGTGCTTTCTTTTTCAGGTAATTCTCCTTTGTCTGATGAGGATGATGAAACAACTGAATTCTATGATGCTTATGAGGGAGAAGAATCCTGTGATACTGAAAAATTTGTTCTGAAAATAAACGTGGCTAAGTCTCGTAAACGAGTAAGTTTTACTTTTTTGTGTATAGTAGCAAAGGTAAAATTGTGATACTAATAATATATTTTGAATAAAAATTCTTTTAATTTGTTTATGAACTGAAACATTGTATAGAGAAACTAGTTTTGTTTGTTAGACCATTCATTATCAATATCGGATAAACTTATTGAAAGTGTCACAATTTATAAAAAATAACAAGGAACCAGTTCCGTTTGTTCATCATTCATCATTATAAACTCTAAATTACTGAAATCATTTCTCATTGTTTCAGTGATTGAGTGTTTGCTCTCAACTATACATCTGTCTTGTCCACTTTTTAATCAGTTATTCAAATTAGTTATTCAAATTTACTTTAATATGACAACAATACGTTGTCAATATCCATTCTTAATATCAATGAATTCAATAAAAATAAACCAAAATCGATTAATAAGTAGCTTGGTTCTTATCTCACTGTACATTTTTGTAGAGTCATTGCAAAGTGTTACTCCTACACTTTATAAGACAGCAATTCACGATAAACACCCTAGAAACATATTTTTGTTTCTTGAAATCTCTCAGTATAATCCTTATACATCGAAATACGTTTACAAAACTAATGAGAGCCTCTATCTATGGGCTCTTGGGCCAATTTTCATGTGGTTGGTCTCCTAATATTCCGGTGATATTTTATTTTTAAGAATTAAATTAATTGGATTGATAATGTATAATAAATTCATATTCAGACTGAATTTTGGAAAGGAAATAATTTTTTACAGAGCAACATCGACTTGAGCAGGCCTACCATATACAGTACCAAGGCCTAATACAGTATCAAAGCCTTATATATACAGTATCAAGGCCTAATAGAAACCGTAGGCGGTGGCCTTTGTGCTGTGCAGAGTCAGACTATTATTAAACTATAATTAAGTATTCAAGTATACTATAAATATGATCAGTTATTGAATATTGCTAGTTTTCTTAGAGTATTGGTTTTCTCAGGATACGGATGATGCATCTGGCTCTAGCAGCGATGTGGAAGAAATGGGAACTATGCAGAGAGATATTACAGTTGTCAGTAGCAGCCTTGATCTTTCCATTCGTGAAACAGCAGAGGTAATTCGTTTATATTATCCTTATGAAAACTCCATTAAATGATTATTCATCTACAAAATATTCAATCAATTAGATTATTTACAGTCCAATATTTAATCAATCTATAAATATTTAATCGTATTTAGAAGTTAACATACAATTAATATTATATTGGATGCGTCAGTAGAAATAGACCACATGTATTTTATATTAGTAGGTAACCCATGCTTTCACTAGGGAAAATTTGGTGATGTAAAATAATGCAATCTCTTTATGTCCAGGAAACACAAGAAAATTGAATTATTATTTATTATTTTGTTAAAAATTACATGGTAATCTTCATAAGAGTTGATAATTTCCAGCTGAGTGAAATGAGTTTGATAGGTCTTGAATCCGCAACCTTTGATTCATGAACCGCTATCAACTAAGCTACGAAGTCACTATCATTGAGTAAGCCCTGTTTGGTTGGGCGTTATAGTTGCGTAGTAACTTTGAATCACAAATTGAATTAATTTGTTTCAATTATTAAATTATAATTAATTGATTAATAAAAATGAAAATAGACCTATGACCATTCTCGGTAAATTCAGAATCTTCATGTAAAATTGCAAGTTAATCAGTTCAGTAGTTCAGACTTGATGATGCGTCATTCGTAAATTTCCTATCCCGTACATGTTTAAGACGACTCTTTCCTTTATTACATTATGGATTATCAGTTTTTGATTCAGCATTCAACTTGGGCTGCAAGTTAGATATCTCTTCCCCAGAAGGAGGCTATTCCCGAGGCGACAGAGTCAGTCAGTTAACTGTTGGGCTTTGAAAAGTGAACAAGTTATCAACGCAACGAATTTCTTCATTATATAGTCCACAACTTCATTAATCATTTTAATCAATTATTACGTGTATTGTAGCCGTGAGACATTTTTGGGTAACTCATCTCGTTTTTCCTATTCTTATACCTCTTTCTCCCCCAATCTGATACATTTAAAAATAACGTCCATTGTATCTAAAGATGGTGACGACTTGAACTTTTCTACTCATCAATTTAGTAAAAATGTAAGTTTTTATCGCGTGCACTTATACACACGCACATAAGAGCTACTTGACTAACCAAATATGTTAGGAAATGCTAACTTACGATACCTTATACATAACTTCTTGTCGGTTTTCACTAGTGATAACTGGTTATAATCAAAATAACTGAGTATTTTGCAAAACCGGCAATATGCAAAATGTTGGAATTAACAAATTCACTCATTGATACTGATTTATAGTGTTAGTAATTGATAATTTATAGTGTTCTAATAATTGACGTTTTGTCTACAGTCTGGAAGGACACAGTGTGATACCAAAACAAAGACGTCTAGTAATCAGGCATCAAACCAGAAGCTAGGAGAAAGTAGTGACGTGAGTGCTCCTGCAAGTGATTCGCAGTCAAAGAAAATCAGGCGGCGTCGATTAAGGGTTCCTGATAAACCAATTTATCCTTTGAATTTGTGGAGCATAATGAAGAATTGTATTGGCAAAGAATTGTCTAAAATACCAATGCCAGTGAGTATTTGTCTCAGAAATATTTTTTATTATATAAAATTACTGTATACTGTATTTCAAATGGATTTCAACTTTTGAGATTCGTTGATATTTCTTGTTGTGTAGAGATAATGTGTTGATTTTATACTCTTTGACAGTGAATATCTTGAATATTCAGTGAATATCAGTGAATATTTGACTGTAACGCACTGGCAGTTGTTACAGTTTGCATGCGGACTACTCATGCCACACACTACCTGTTGACAATACATCAAAGTATGGCACAAATTCACTCAGAACAGACGTCGGACAGAAACGTGGTGCATGCAATGCCTACTAGACGGGCCTGAAAGTGGCATTTCAATTCTATTCTACTCAATTCAACAGGTTTTTGTCCGTTCTCATTATAAAAAGTGGCCCGTTCTAGTACGCCATGAGACGGCAGAGAGACGTAGCGCAAGCAAGAAAGTGACCACCCGCGCCACGACCGACGTCCGTTCTGATTGAATTTGGGCCTTGTTTTTAGTATTGTCCTTCGATGTCTCGTCAACAGGTAGTTTGGCATGAGTAGTCCGCATGAAAACTGCAACATCTGCCACTGCGTTACCAACATATTCACTGTCAGAGACTGTATACATTTTTTTGGACCACTCTGGAGATTAAAATAGTATCAAGACTGCAAAATATGTGAAAGCCATCAACCCGGCTGACGGCTTTGGCCAAGCCCAGGGAAATTTTATTTTAAAGAATATAAATATCAAAGGATATAGTTTTTTCAATATATAAAAATGAATTATTCTTAGAATTTTTATTTTTTATAATGTTTCTTTTTTGTGTGAACAAAGTTATATTCTATTCTGTATAGTATGCTTGTTTTTCATGTGTTTATTAATAATATTCATTTAATCTGTCCATTGACGGAGTATGTTACATTGATTCTATTTTTCCTCAATAAAATTATTGAATCTAGTTTAAATAGAAACTAGGAGTGATCCGCAGTCTATTGGATAGAGTGCTTGCGTAGGAGCATAGAGTTCCCGGGTTCAAATCCTCTCATTACCAAACGTTTTTAACCAGATCACTCCCGTGTTATCGGATGGGCACGTTAAAATGTCGGAACCGGCTGAAGTATGACAGTCTTAAGGCCCATTGACGGCTTAAATTATACAGGGCGTTTTAAAATGTTCTTCGGGGTTACGAAAATTCTCTACAGGAAGACAGGAAGGCTATTCTACTTGCCTAAATGAAAGTTGTACGTGCAGATGCAGGGATTAAAACAGTCTTCCAACATCTATAAAAGTTCAAAGTGTGCTCCTTTGGTGACACGGCATACGTCAACACAAAAGTCTAGCCCAAACACGCCCTAACATGTATCTTTCGATAGAGGTGACCGCATTGATTATGCGATCCTTCAGCTCAGCGATATCGTTCGGCATTGGTTGGGTAAAGACTTTGTCTTCTACATAGCCCCAGAGAAAGAAGTCACATGGCGTGAGGTCTGGTGATCTTGGTGGCCACAGCAAAAGTTGTTGGTCTTCCTCAGACGCGTGTCCCCAGCGTCGAGGCAGTGTTGTGTTAAGGTACCGGTCAACTAACTGCCCAGTACCCATGGGTAAAACTGTTTGAATTGCTCTATCTTACAGTACTTGTTTCATTATTGTAAGTGAAATAGTTTTTTGTAATGAATTTTCGTAACCCCGAAGAACATTTTGAAACGTCCTGTGTATCCAGGCGAGGTGGGTCTTTCCCGCAAGGGACTCCCCACCAACGAAAGCCATTGAATTTACTTTAGAAACTAATACATTCTATTTCCCTAAATTGATAGGTACTGTAATAATATTTCTGGTTCAGAAATGGAACTGACGCATTTTAACTTTTAATAATTTTAAAAAATGTAGAACTGATTAGTCTTTAACTGTTACTATGTTTTGATTACCTCTTTCATATTTGTTGCTCAGGTGAATTTTTCTGAGCCTCTCTCAATGCTTCAACGTTTGGCGGAGGACTTTGAATATGCTGAAATTTTGGATCGAGCTGCACAATGCAAAGATGTTCACGAACAGCTGGCTTACGTTGCAGCATTCACCGTCTCCAGTTATTCAACAACCGCCAATCGTACCGGCAAACCGTTCAATCCACTTCTCGGTGAAACTTATGAATTCGATCGAACAGAAGATCTAGGCTGGAGGGTGATTTCCGAGCAGGTAAGCTAACCTATTCTAACTTCTAAAAGTATTATTCCTAACTACAGTCATCCTTGCCTGGGGTTATCTTATAAGATCCTCATTTCAGAACTTTCAACCCAGCTTTAGTGAAAGTCACCTCATTCATCATCTCTTTATATACCATTAAATTGCATGTATTAGAATTGAATATTATTTTGTAGCAATACGAGAGATGTTTCGTATAGACTGCTCATGTTGGTACCACATCGGGATAAATGAATCTGCAACAATAAGAAAAATCATCAGTTTGCAGTTAAAAACTTGAGATCAATTGAAAATTTATTTTTTATAGATTACTCTGCTTACACGACCTCGAAATGGAGCCTGAACGTGATGAGTCACAAACAGGGTCCATTTACAATTCGCGGAACTTGAAAGTAGAGAATACTATGAATAAAACTCGATTACTTACTCCCCCTCAATACATTTGAACATGCATTCATGCTGGTTGTTACAGCATAATCTTCTCTGCAATGATACCAATCTGTGCATTATTTATCAAATGCCCTGTGCAAATTTATCTTATTAGTCAACTATGCCGCTATGCCATTACAATAAATTTAATTCATGTGCCAGATAATTCCCTCTGTTTCCTACTCATTAATTTCATTTCTTTTATGAAAATTATCCATCAGTTTATTATCTGAATATTCACTAGTATTTTTGATTCATGACTTTCTAGTTTTTATAGATTTTTAGTAAGTATTTTTTATTTGTAAAAGCCAAAAAGCCATGCAGCAGCCCCTTGTCTCTCATGTGATGTTTTAGTCACTTAGTTGTTTAGCCTATATTTCTTTCTTTTTAATAAATAAACTAATTTAGCTCAATGAAGGTGAGTTATTAGAAGGTTTACTTTTATTCCAGGCACTATTTATTCGCCAATTTTGTTAAGGATTTGCTGAGAAACAAACACTTGATGATTGATATTTTTTTTCATTTGAAGGTCTCTCATCATCCACCAATGGTCGCTCAACATTGCGAAGGGAAGGAATGGACTTGTTGGCAGGAATTTACCATGGCTTCCAAGTTCCGAGGGAAATACCTTCAAGTGGTTCCTCTTGGCATCGCCCACCTCAGATTCCACGAGAATGGTATTTGAATCATTTGAGCCATATATCATTTATGTTATTTATTTATTTCATTGACAATCACAAGTCATTATTACAATATAATATGATTGAGAGAAGACAACAGGTATAGCCCAAAACTGTCTACTCCCAAATTTTCACAAATAAAATTTTCAAAAAAGAATTAGGTCAAGATTTCACTTTTCACTTCAAAACGTCCAATTTCCACTTTTATGATTAGGTTTCAAATAAATTACAAAAGAAATTAAATACTTCACAAATATCTATAAAGGGAAAATGTCTTCTTGCAAAATGTTGGTACCTACACCTCAAGGATCCAGTCTATCACCCCAATTTTTATAATATATCCTCTTGATTTATCGAGAAATCTACAAAACATGAAGTATCACCTATATGCAGATGATTTGCAAATCGACCAGCATTTAAAGCTGGATGGCATAGCAGATTCTATTGATAAGATGAACGAAGATATTGGACGTTCAGGAAGCTCGTGCAGGCAACATGGCCTGATAATAAACGCTAAAAAACACATTGCCTTCTGATAGGTCACTCTAGACTGGTCAAAAAGCAAGATAGAGAACTGTTCCCTAAAATATGAGTACATAATGAAATACTGAAGTTTGTGGAGGTTGCTAGAAACTTGGTTTCTTGGAGTACTATTTTTAATAACTATCTATCATGGAATGATAAAGTAGCCTTTATTTCGAAAAGGATAAATTCCATAGTGTTAGTTGACTAGATGAAAACATCTTATTTCTCGTACAGTTAGAATTCTTTTAATTAATATTTGATAATCCCAATTATTGATTATTGCGATACTGTGTATTGTGAAGTATCTCAAGGCCTTTCATATAGATTACAGTTACTTTTTAATAATTGTATTAGATTTATTTTTCATTTGAAATATGATGACTATGCTACTCCATAAAATCAATAAGCTTTTTAAAAATCATTGATAGAAGAGAACACCTCTCTGTTGCCTTCTGTACAAAATATTAAAATTCAGCACACCTACTTATTTAGTAGAATCTTTCACTTTTATGAGAAATTTGCATGATAGATTCACCAGAGGAGGAGTTACAATCCATCAATGCATGGAATCTTCTCTCGTTGAAAACAATAGAGAAGCAATCGTTATTCAAGACATAATTGAGATCACGTTATATAATTTAATATGGTAGTGTTTTTGTGGTAATTTCATTTTGTTGTTTCTATTACTCAAAATAAGACCTGTGAATTGGTGTAACTTTTTCCTTGATCTGCTGTTTTTGTATTGCACATAAATTTTTAGTAGCTATTTATGATTTATCCTTTTCAATTTCTTTGAAATGGCTTGACTTGAACGCATCTATTAATATTTTTGTTAGGCAGATGTATTATAGATATAAGTTATTCTTATAATTTTAAACTAGTATTTTGTTCTGTGGATATGTGCGAGAAAAAAGCTCTTCAGCTTTACTCATATCTGGAAAATAAATAGATTTATTCATCCATTCTAACATTTAAATAATTAATTGTATGTCGGTTTAAAATTGAGAAAAGCGTAGGCTATACATTGATTTCGGAATGGGTCAAGAACATAATCTTTATGTCCTTCAACTATGCTTTCACTTGTTGACACAGGTCAACACTTCACTTGGAGAAAAGTTACAACAACTGTCCATAATATAATTGTGGGTAAACTTTGGGTGGACCAACATGGTGACATCGATATAATAAATCATACGAATGGATCAAAGTGTCATCTCAGCTTTATACCCTACAGCTACTTTACTCGAGATGTTCAAAGAAAGGTATTCTTTAAATTTAAATGATAAATTATGTTTAAGAAACGTGTGAAATTCTTTGGAAATTAACAATTTAGCCCTTTTGAATAATAAACTGTCGAATAGGCTCATTAGAATTATCAAATGAACTATGATAACTCAAATATTTTTAAAAAATCCTATTTTTAATCTCCTGTCTGCATAGATGTGAATATAATTCAAATTCATTGGATTTCTATGCAGCAGAAATTTCTTTTCTGTATATTTTCATATATATTTTAAATTAAGTTTCAAGGTTCATAAATTACGTAATTAAAAGAAATATTCGTATTCATGTCTAACGCCGTTGAATTGTTATGCTCAACTATCCCAGATAAATGAAGAATAAATAGTAGATGTTTGGCTTGTTCTTTTTATAAAATATTTCTATGGCGTTTGAAAAATTAACTATAGTCTACGCCAAAGAAAATGGAAAATATTTGATCTTGCACTGAATTTGTAGTAAACGCTGAATAGTAGCACAAGTCAACTGAATTCCTTCATGTACAGTTACAGTTACACACCTACTCTGACTCAACTTAATTTTCTAGTTGGATAACTCAACATCGTTCTTATCTTTTGTCTAGTACTGATTATCAAATTATTTATAATTTCATTTTCAACAACTACCGTATTAATTTCCATAATTAGAATTATTCTTCTTCTTAATTTTCATCCAATACATTGTATTCTTTTACATATTTATTTATTTATCCATTTATACAAAATTACTCATATTAATATGATATTGGAAAAGGAAAAACAGGCGAGCCCTTCAACATTCCTCTACCAAAGTTAGATTTAAATCAGTCACTTTTCAATTCAAAGGTTCACTTTTAAATTTAAAGGCCGAGTCACTTTTCACTCCACATCACAATTTTTGGTCCAAAAATATTTGCACTAAGAATATTTGTACTAAATATTTATTTTATCAAAGCTTATATATGTTTATATTTAGTTTATCATGAGTCCTGATAACCTCTGGAAACTGACTTATGCAGGTACAACATAATTTTGGGTGATCTGAACGCAAAAATAGGGAAGAACGATGGAGAGTGATGTGTTCGAAGATATAGATAGATACACGTCCAGTTGAATATGTTGAAGGCAAAGACATGTTTATACCAGAAAAAGAAAGAAATAAAATGGATTTGTGTGAGCCCAGACGGTGCAACAAGGAAAGAAATCTATTTTTTCCTCGTAGATGAGAAATGTATTTGGCAGGATGTGAATACAGAAGACAAAATAAAAACCGGAAGTGATTATCGACCTGTCAAAATAGAGTAAAAGAAAACAGGATAAAATGTTCACAAGACTAACAGACGTTTTGAAAGGTTTAGCTTTTGAGGAGGAACTATAAATGAACTTGATTGAAGAAACGATGGATGAATTCTGTGATTTAGAGATGCTAAAAAACAAATTGACAAATGCTCGAAGGAGAACAAGACAAATGCTAGGCAACGAACAAGAGAACAAGAAAAGGAAAATACCAAGAGAAACAAGTAAATTACTGGAGGAAAGAAGTAAACTTAAATTATTTGGAAGAGAAAAATAAGATTAAATTATCCGAAACC
This sequence comes from Nilaparvata lugens, assembly GCF_014356525.2. NCBI lineage: Eukaryota > Metazoa > Arthropoda > Insecta > Hemiptera > Delphacidae > Nilaparvata > Nilaparvata lugens. The sequence goes on along the minus strand of NC_052518.1, from coordinate 77,802,890 downwards.
TCAAAGCTTATAAGGAGAAAATGGAACGAATGGACAAACAGTAGGGAAACATCTGATTTGGAATAGACTATCAAACTCGGCAGTAACGTCAAGCAATTCAATAGGCTACAATAACTTTGTAGGAACACGATGATTGCTATGAAGAATTAATTAAAAACAAAAAACCGAGCGTGTGTGAAAGACTTTGTTTTTGTTTCCTGTTTCCTAGCAACGAATTCGAATATTATAAAACCTGTTCGTGTCGATGGGGCGTTCGGTGCTATGCGGTTGCTATTCGGAACCGAATTCATACCGAATCACCGTTTCACACTTATCGGCATTGGCCGAAAACGAACAGAAATCAAACCGAACCAAATGTATGTGAAAGTACCCCCTTCGCTAGAAACGAATTTGAACCTGATGGAATTTATTAGTGTCAAGTGGGCGTTTGGTTCTATGCGGTTTCTGTTCGGTACCGAATTCAAACCGAATGACCGTTTAACACTTATCGGAATTGGCCGAAAAGTAAACCGAACCGAACCGAATGTATGTGAAACTAGCCTAACAAGGAAAAGAAGCAGAGGAAGACCAAATTACAGATGGGATGAAGAATTTTGACGAGTATGCGGTGGAGCAGCTTGGCAGAGAGTGGCACGAGAAAGACAGGAATGGGAGTGGATGAAAAACGTCTTCAGAGAAGTTGGCTCTACATGGAATAAAATATGAATGGAGAAGGAACAAAGGATACTCAATTAATCCTACCTAAGCAGAGTACTCCAGCTGCTGCTGAATTACTGAGACTGAAAACAGTGAAATTTGTATGTAACATGTATATAATTTTTAAACTTGCGCAATAGAAGGGTTATTTATTTATTCGTTTATTTATCATGAGTAATTATTCTGATTTTATTATTTTATATACGTTTTTATTTAAAGTTGCTATATAGATCTTAGTAATAAGATGTGTTTAATCTTAGTGTCTTATTCTGTTTTTAAACAAACATCTTTCCATCGATTTCAGGTAAAAGGTTGTGTGATGGATAAAGACGGAGATGTGAAATGGGTGATAAATGGAACTTGGGATGGAAAAATTGATATCGCTCCTGTGATAAGTGTCAGTGGTACGCCAGAAAATCCCGTTTACAAGACTGGTGAATACACGACGATTTGGCGTGTCAGACCTCCACCGTAAGTCAACAACTTTTTTTCCTATGAACTTCTAATTTGTGTTTTCTGTCTTAATTGAATCGTTTGATCTCCTACACATAACACCTTGTCCATTGCATCTCCCTCCTTCAGCATCTGTGTCGCAATTCAGCCTTTATCTTATTTCTCTTAGGCTGGCCACTAACGACAGGACATGTTCATCTCGCACACACACACACACACACACACACACACACACACACACACACACACACACACACACATGATCATCATGCGTGCATGTTTGTCATAAGCATACAGGAGCTTCCAACATAAAATGAACAGCCAGGCAATGAATGTTCAAAAAAGGGTATAGAAGGAAAAGTTTGGGAGACAATTTTCAACCCTACAGTTCTGTTTAGGGTAGGAAGAAGGTAAACATATTAAAAGTCCCCACCCCTAACCCCTGTGCTAAAGGGATGTTGGTGGTTCAAAGGTACAATTCTTTGGATTCTCGCATATATCTCTAAAACCATGCATCTTACGAACATTACTATTACATACAAAATTGAGGATTACATGATTTCCTACAATATTCATCTAACAACTTTTTCTATATCTCCAATAGTTTTCGAGTTATCCGCTCTTGGAGGTGTGATCTTTTTGAAAAACACGTTTGCATCCAATTCTTTGCTATTTTTACTCATAACTTTTTTATACTCGATAAAAAAATGTACGCTAATTATGAGCGTATAGAGCATTAAATTCACTAAACTCTCGATAATAATAGTTTTTAGAAATGTTTGTTAACCTCCTCCTTGTATATAATTGATGTGACGTTATAGAATTTAAGAGTTATTTATGTGAAATAAAATCAAATAAAACTCAAGTAAAGCTCATAGAAATGTTAAACAAATTTCTATTAATCCATAATTTATTCATTAATAATATTGCTTTATTTATTAAAATCATGAAACTTTATTGGCTATTAAATTTCTATTTAGACCAGGGGATTTTCGGACCAGGGAATGTAAAATCTGTTCATACACTAAATGTATAAATATATTATTGATTTCATAACACGTTGTTCTCATAAGTGTCTAGTGTATTTCTCTTTGTTCAATTCTGTTGTGAACAATCTGTAGTCTTCCTCATTTGTCAAGTTGATTTTAAAGCTGTCTAGTAGTTCCACCATGAAGTTTCGAATGGGCAGTAGCTTCAAACTCATTACAACTATTACTGGTGTTAATGGAGGATTCTTCTCGAGTTTTTACTGTGGTGCCTGATCCTTTTTTCCAGTAGTAGATGTATTTCATTTTTTTCGAGAGGTGAGTGAAGTGTTCTGCTTCCTCATCTTTGATCTTCTGTTCTTCTCCCTCGGCCACTCTGTCTCCTTGGCAAGCTCCTCCTCATCTGTACTGTTTGATGTGATCACAACAGTATCAGATTTTTTCCTTTTTTGTTGAAATTTCATTCTTCTGAAGCTTATCTTCACCTGTTGAGCAAGGCTGTTTTTTACTATCCTCAGTTTTTATGATAGGAGGATTCTCTTGGCTAACACCTCAAGTTGTATTTGGAGATCTTCATTCTTAACTTGAGTTAATTTTGTCTTCAGCTTCCTTGCAACTATTGTTCAATATTTGCTCGGTCGCTGTTTTCAAATGATTATGTTGAATGATATTTTCTGGCGTTAATTCCTTTGTAGGTTAAGCTTTGTTCACACTGCCATTATCCATTTTTTTATTCGTTATCAAAATTAAAATAAGTTTTATTTGTTATCAGGGTCATGCCCTATACAAACAGAGTTGCACTATTCTTAACAAGCAAAAACAATATAACAGAATAATGGTAAAGATTACTGACCAACATAATAAATCCTACTATAACAGAGCTACAATAACAACATAAAAAACAATAAAAATTACAAATAAACTTCAAGAATTAGTCTATAAAAATTAAAAATAAACCTTATACAATATTCTATCTTAAACTTCAACCGAGCAAGCACAAATTTCAACTGTTTCACATAAACCACAACAATCAGTGGTATATCACATAACATCAATCATAGCACACTAAGGGATACCCTCTTTTCTCCAGTGACTCAGTAATGTAGGAGTACAAACTAAATACTTTAATGATTGTAAAGTTCGACAGTAGAACTAAAATTTTATACTCATCATCAACTATATTAAACAAAAAATTGCATTTATACTTCTTTCTTATTTCCTCATACACTGGGCAATGGACTAGAAAATGTTCTAGTGTCTCATTCCCTGAGCTGCAAGACGGGCAGATTTTGTTGTGATCAATAATATATTTCTTACATGCAAAGTTATTCAAAATACCAAGGACTGAGGGAATTCTAAGCTGAGTTAAGCATCTCGCAATTTTTATTAGCATTTTGACTGTTAATAACTCTGACAAGTCTGAGTTTGGGTTTATTCTCCAGTATCTACTGCATCGCTGAGAACTGTAGGCATACTGGACGTCCAATGTCCTTGTGAAGTCCAAGTACCTTGCTATTATTTCGCTGTAATTATTTGAGATAGCTACATTACAAAACCCATTATCTTCAAAATAGTGACCAAATCCTATGGCATCGAACTCATTCCTTAAACATGTTACCCAGTTGAATCCCTCAAAGCCCCCCTCAAGTAGAAAACGGTAACACACGTATTGATATCTTGACTCTTGCATGCTCAAGACTCTCAACAACCACAATACTTTCATTCTGAATATATAAAACCTGAGATGCGGTCTCCCGACTTCTAGTGTTACAGCCCACCCCGGAGTAGCCCGGCTAAGCAGCAGAATTCTTCTGTAGAAAAATAACTGTGCCTTCTCTAGCGCGTCCTCCAAGCCTGGAGACCAAACCTCTGCACCATATAGCATTGCTGGAATCAGAATTGAGTCGTATAGCTTGGTCTTTGATTCCCAGGTATCAGATTTAACTTTGTATAGGTATTGATAAGAGTGGCCGCTTCAGCTTTAGCTTTGTTAAAAGTTCTAATATTCATATTTTTAAAACCTCCCGGTGATTGAAAAATAACTCCTGGTGATTATACTCTTTGCAAAATTCCACTCTTCCCCCTTGACAATCGATATGTTTTGTTTTTCCCATACGACCGCGGTGAATTGACAGTATTTTAGTTCTATTGTAGTTAAGTTTAAGCTTCAGTGATTCACTAAACTCATACAAACAGCGAATCTTGTTTTTAATATCTGGTATACTGTCCGCAAATATAACAATATCATCCGCATACTGGAGCATCATGATATCGTGATCTCTATCAAGGCGCAAACCTCCCAAACCTTTTTGTCTGAAATAAGACCCCATATCTGACGTGTACAGGGAAAAAAGAAGGAGAATCAAAGAGTCCCCCTGCAAAACTCCCCTCGTCACCGCTATTGGGTCAGATTGCGACATCTCACCACTGTTATCCCGGACCTCAATTCTGAAGCGTGCTCTAGAATATAAATCCTGCAACACTTTTAATATAACGGTGCTCACTCTCAATGACCCTAGTTTTCTCCAAAGATTGAAATGAGGGACTGAGTCGAAAGCAGACTCATAATCGACGAAGATTGCATAGATTTTTCTGTTTTTACCCTTCAAATAATATTTAATTGGCGTGTCCATGACAAAGATATTATCCATGCAACTCCGATTCTTTCGGAAGTCCGACTGGCTCTCCTCTAACAGTCCACAGCTCTCGGTCCACTGGGATAGTCTTTCACAAAATAATTTTGTAAATATTTTTTAAATGCTATTAATGATCACAATAGTCCTGTAATTTTTAGGATCTGACGTACTACCCTTTTTGTGTAGAAGAAACATTCTTATCAGCGCCCAGCGGTTTGGAATCGTCCCTGTATCCAGTATACGGTTGAATAAATCAGTCATAAACCCTTTCCACTCAGGCGATGAAAAATTATAGAATTCATATGGGATGCTATCAGGGCCAGGAGATTTTCCCTTAGAAGTTTTTTTAGTATGTTGTCAATTTCTACCATTGTTACAGGCCTATCAAGGATGGGGTGTCTTACATCGATGCTAATTATCCTAGACGGATCGCTCGTACGCTCAACTGCTTTGTATTTTTCTTGAAAAAATCGGGACCCATTCTAACAGCTCAACATTATTGGGAATACATTTATGCCTATGCAGACGCATAGCACTCCAAAACTCTTTACTATTTCTTACATTCCTAAACCTTTCTTTAATATTTTCACTGTAAAAGGACTTTTTCATCATTATAGTTTTCTTGTACTCAGCTTTCGTTCGTAAAAAAACGGATAAATTAGCTGGGTCAAATTTTTTAACTTAACAGATTCTATATACCCTTCGTAGTTATCTTTTTAAAAGTCTACATTGCATATCGTACCATGGACGTGATTGCAGTGATCTCCTTGATAAAAGATTGAAAAATAAATTTGATGTCCAATGTTTTTTCAAGCCAAGTGCATCAATTAATGCAGTTGTAGAGTCAGCTAGGGAACAAACTAAAGACTTTGATGAAAATGACTATCTAATTGTACTGGGTGGCTCAAATAATATAAATGAACCTAACTTGAATCATCTTCCTCAAGTAACAGAAAAAATCAAGGAAATTGTGCCACTCAGCAAAAAAACAAACTTAATAATAAGTACTATTCCTAATAGGTTTGATAGGCCAGAATTAAATGAAGCAATCAATTCGACAAACAAATCAATCCATAATACAATCAACAGCCTAAAAAATAAGAATTCTAAACAACTGGGGATTTGTTTTCTAAATGAAAGGCTGAAAAGACATAACTTCACTAATCATGGGTTGCATCTAAATCGATCTGGCAAAGTAATCTTTTGTAATAGATTGGCAGAGCTGATTGAAAGCCGTTTGCAATCCTCTGGTTTAAAAACAGTCAAAAAAAACAAATAACGATTTTTTAGTAAATTGGCTCAAAACTGGGAAAGGGAAATAGCTACAAATGCTAGAGATAGAGTAGCACAAGATGGTAAGGTTTTTAGTATTTATCATCAAAATATTCAGTATCTTCGCAACAAAATTGACAGATTAGAAGTATTTCTTAAACAGGAGGATCCTGACATTGTTATTTTCACAGAGCATGGCTTAAAAATAAAGGAAATAAATCAAGTTAGGATTCCAGGCTATTCACTGAGATCAGAATTTTGTAGAATAGCTCATAGAAGTGGTGGTGTATGTATATTCACTAGCAATGCTAAACATACCCAAACTTATGAACTGGATTTTGTTAAGAGATTTTCTGTTGAGATGGATTTAGAGGTGACGGGACTAAGGTTAAGAATTGATGATCGATTTGAGGTAGCAGTGTTAGGTATCTATAGGTCACCAAATGGAGACTGGCAAAAATTTTGTGAGCTGCTCCATACACTTTTGGAAATTACAACCGCTCGTTTCACAAATGTTATAGTAGTAGGAGATTTCAATACCGATTTTGCCAGGCAGGATAAAATGACAGAGGATATTAGAGATATTATTAATATGAATAATTTAGAAATTAAGGTCCACGAATATACAAGAGTAACTCGAACTTCACAGACAATTATTGATAATATCCTCACAAATATAGAAGGTTGTAATGTCAGGTTAGGTAGCTCAGATCTATCAGATCATAACTATCAAATTTTAGATGTTAAGTTGCAGGGCCAGAATCCAAGCAGAAAAAAACTTTTGTGAAAGAAATTCAGCAATATGAGCTAGGAAATATAAATTGTTTGAAGCAGGAACTGCTTCAAGAAAATTGGAGTAGTGTTTATAACAGTTGTAACCTAAATTACAAATATAAGCAATTCATTGATACTCTAAGATTTCACATTAGTGTATGCTGTCCAATAAAAAAAGTCAAAGTAAAAAGTAAATTAAACAAAGTAGATGAATGGATAACTGAAGATATTCTTACTCAAAGAAATATTGTTAGGGAAGCTTATGAGGAATTTAAATTAGTGAGGGATGTTCCGAGTGAAGTCAAATACAAATGTCTAAAGAAAAACTATGCAAAAGAAGTGAGGAAAGCTAAGTGTAAGAAAACAGTTGAAATATTAACAACTAGTACCAATTTTAACTCTGCTGTTTGGGAGGTAATTAATAGAAATAGGAGAGCAGCTCAAAAAGATACAGTTACTAATGTCCCTAGGATAATCGATGAACATGGAAATTATATGGATGATAGTATAGACATTTGTAACTTTTTCAATAAGTATTATCAACAGGTTGCATATAATCTCCAAAAGTCACTGAACACTAATACTTATAATAAAACTACATTAAATGCTGAGCCAATTGAAAAGGTATTTAAATTTCATCCATTATCAAGAGATGAGTTGTCAAGGATAATAAAAAATTTGAATAACAAAAAAACAGTAGGATTGGATGGGGTCTCAAGCAACATTTTAAAAGAATGTGAAAATGAATTACTGGACCCTTTATTGCATCTCCTTAATACTTCACTAGAGCAGGGTATTTTCCCTGATGATCTGAAACAAGGAAAAATTTTGCCAATTTTCAAGAGCGGTGATTCTGAAAGAGTTGAAAATTATAGACCCATTAGTATTCTAAATGTAATAAGTAAAATTTTTGAAAGAGTAGTTTTAAATAGGCTATTGATGCACCTGTATCCCTTGTTGAAAGACTAATAGATATAATAGATTCAGGTGAGAAGGCAGCCGCAATATTTCTTGATTTATCCAAAGCTTTTGATTGTGTGAACCATAGAATATTATTGGAAATACTAAAAACTGTAGGTGTGAATGGTATAGAACTAAAATGGTTTGAATCATATCTCATAGGTAGAAACCAGTGTGTTGAGCTTACCAAGGTGGATGGGAATGAAATAGTAAAAATTAAATCTCAAAAACTGGAGGTCCAGGCTGGAGTACCTCAAGGCTCAATTCTGGGTCCCTTACTGTTTCTGTTGTATGTGAACCAATTACCAAAAGAGTTAAAAGATCACAGAGCTCTGTTGTTTGCTGATGACACATCGCTTATCTTTAACAATTATTTATTAGATAGTCTAGAAATAAATGCTTTTACTGGAGTACAGTCAATTGTCCAATTCTTGAAGCAAAGGCAATTAACAATAAATAGTAAGAAATGTCAATTCCTACAATTCAAAAGTAAATATAATTCAGTAGAGGATAGAGAAATAAATGTGTTTGTAGAGGAAAATGAATTAGACCAAGAAGAGAAAGTAGCATTCTTGGGAATTTTATTGGACAGGAAATTAACATGGCATCCTTACATTGAGAGGATATGTAATAAGATATCATCTGGGGTATTTGTCCTGCGGCAGCTTGCTAGGCTGAATGATAAAAAACTACTGTTAACTGCTTACCATGGACTTATACTCATATTAGGTATGCTATTTTAGTATGGGGTAATTCATCTCAACAAAATATGGACAGGGTGTTTAAGATTCAAAAGAAGGCACTCAGATGTATAGAGAAAGTGAATAGGTTAGACTCTTGTAGGCCTTTATTTAAAAAGCTTGGTCTATTAACTGTGCCATCTTTGTATGTATATGAAGTTGTAATGCATGTGAAAACGAGTGGTGTGATCCAGAATTCAGATGTTCATGAGTATAATACGCGAAACAGAGCAGATTATCATATAATGGGTCACAATAGTAGGTTATTTGAACAAAAACCAGATTATATTGGTAGGAAATTTTATAACAAGCTACCTCAAATCTTGAAAAGTAATGATGATTTGAAGATTTTCAAAAAACAAATTAAAAAATATTTAGTTGATAGAGCTTTTTATAGTGTACAAGAATTCCTTTCAAACCTAAACTAGGTTGAACTACTTAGTGTTAGAATTATTATGTAATAACATGACTTGTCTTATACTCCATGACTGGAGTCTTTAGGACGTAATCTTATATGAAACTGCTTATATGAATTGTTAGCATTCCTATCTACCACCTTTATCATTCTACATTTTTCTGCTCCTTCTAAAATTGACTTTAAGAGACAATCGGATAACTGGTCTACGCCTACAGTGTTATCATTTACGTAAGTTAATTCTATCTGACAATGAAGATAAGAAATCAGTGTATTCTGTTTTCGCACTTTCCTTCCAACGGCAACTACGACTCTTACTCATGTTAGCAATCGGGGTTGTTTTATCCAATGTTAAACCTGATAATATATAAATAGGAAGATGATCTGAGGTAAGAATAATATCCGACACAATCAAGTCTTTCACTACCTGTAAACCCTCAATATTTGCCCATATCAAATCGATCAAGCTATTTCCGTTAGCTCTATGGAAAGAGTAATTTGCTGCTGAATTATTATATGCTCTACCATTCAGAGTTACTTTCCATCATTGCAGCAAAGCTTGTAGCATATTTTGAAATAAAACTATCCAATGAAGTTCGACCAGCCTTGAGAGAAGTGTGATCAAATATATTACTTTCATAACCTTAATTCAATTCCATTGATGTGCGAATCCTCTCAAGCATGAATCATTCTTGTATGAAATATGAGACTCGCTTGTCGCTGGTGTCGGCTGGACAGACTGTTGGATGGAGTCATTCACCACTGCATGTTGTGAGCTGTTATTTACTGAGTTATTTTGGTTTTTTCTCTCCTCCCTCATTTTAATGAAATTCTTTTTTGACGGCTGTTTTGAGGAAAATTCAAAGTTTTCTAGACTTCCGTCCATTTTTTTATTCGTTCTTACTCTTTCTCTCTTCTTATTTTTCTCCCTCTTCAGATTCCGGAATTAAAAATCGCGTAGGTTTGACGAGATACATTACTCTTCAAGTATACATCTATTTTTTATTGTATGAAAATGTTTATCGTTGACCGGGCTGAAAACGGTTGTTGTCGTTTGCTCGTGTTACCGAAATCACGCTGACATCAATCTATGAAATTTACTAATTCAACTATTTTCACTACACTATTCTACTATAGATACAGTAGTATCACTAATATTGCTTTACTCCGATGTTCTGTACATCCCACTGCTTCGACTTCCAAACGCTCACTGATCTGCGAATATCTCAATGAAATTACATCCCTCATTCTGCTAGCGCTACCTGGTCGTGGGCTAGAATCCCGCCAGTAGTCGTGGACGTTTTATCATCTCATCATTCACCCAAGCACGCACTCCACTACCCATGCACAAGCAATAGTCTCATGTGGGCATCATCCGCAATATAAGAAAGAAATATTATCAATCAACTGCCAACAATTTTCATGCTTCCAATTTGTATTGCAGATCCGACTGTGAGAAGTTCTACAATTTCACAGAGTTGGCGTGCCAACTGAATGAAATGGAAGAGGGGGTTGCCCCCACTGATTCTCGGTTCAGGCCTGATCAAAGACTGATGGAGCAAGGCGAATGGCAAGAGGCAAACACTGTTAAAGTCAAACTGGAGGAAAAACAGAGAGCAGCCAGAAGACAAAGGGAAGCTGCAATTGCCGCAATGGCTTCTGGTAACAGTGTTCATTTATTTAAGATACTTTTTTACAATTATTCATTAAAATAATTTGGGAAGGACCAAAAGGCACTGCCCAAAACTGTTCCTCCCCCGAATTTTGATACATTTATATTGACGCTATTTTGCGTTTGAATGTGCTGTACAAATTCTCTTTAGTTTTTCCCCACCGCAGTAATTGGGAGTGGTCTCGCTTATCGGTTTGAGCTCCAAGCAGCAACTTGCTTGGATGTATTGCTTGCGTGAAGGCGTATCTACTTTTCTGGTCCTATTAGGCTACTATAGATAAGGAAAGCATTGATTTTGGAATCAGTTCTAGTCTAAATTTTTTTGTAGCTTTAATTTTAAAAGAGGCAGGATAAATTAATATGAATAGTATATATTAAAATTTTACTTTATTCTATATCGAAAGAGACACTCAAGAAAAAATGCTTCTCAAATTCAATTCAATTAATTCAAATAATCTTTATTCCTTCTTTACAAAATAGGTACTTTACAAAAATAGCAAGCGAGATACATATAGTACACGGAATTCCCTCACAAAGACCAATGTCTGCGTTTGGAGGAGAGTTCCATGGACAACACATTTGCAATCACAAAATATTTTTTATAATAATTACAAAGTAAATGAATATTTTTTTTAAAAAATAAGTAAAATAAAGAAAGATAACTTATTCATAATGAGGGAGGATGGCTCTGAGACCGTGTCACGCTGGGTTACAAATATGAGAAAGGACTAATTTTTCATTAATAAAAGGAAAAAATAAAATTTATATCGTGTCAAGAAAAATCACTTAATGATTTCAAGGAGTTTTATCTCTACAAGGGTTGTTGGCGGGTGTAACGAGAGCAGAGAAGGGCTTCAGCTGCCTCCCAGCCAATGCTATAAAGCCACCTGTCGACACCCCTTCCATACACGGCCAAACAGCACACCTCAGCCTCTCTGATCTCATTTGGAATGTTTCTATATAAAATGTGTGCTAAATAATAAGAATTTGATAGTTCTGACCCATGTGTCAATTGAGGAATTTCATAATTATAGTTGGACCTATGGCGAGTTTCATAAAGGGAATTTAAATTTGTTTCGCCAATGATCTGAGTTTTGTATTCTTTTATGTGAATTAAAAGTGATTTGATAAAAAGTCTGATATTTAAAACAGGAAATTCTGAAAAAAGCAAGGTAGTAGGGTATCTGTGATTTTTTTCAGTATTTTTTTGATTATTGTTCTTTGTGTAACGGCTAGGGGTTCAACGACAGTAGAGGAAACACCACCCCAAGCCAGGATGCCATACTGGATCAGCGACTGAGCATATGCAAAGTACACCATTCTGCACTGGTCTATGCTCATTACTTGGCTGATCTCAGAAAAAGCAAATACTAATTTTCTGAGTCTGCTCTTGACACACCGAATATGCTGCACCCAACTCAACTTGTTATCTATTATAACACCTAAGTATTTGTAGTAATCAACTCGTTCAAGGGAATGACAGTCACAGTCCTGACTCCTTGCATTTCCGCATGAGTGCATCTTCAATATGAGTTGGCCTGGATCAGTTTGGTTTCTTGTTACTATTGGCATGTATTTAGTTTTTGTGACATTAACGGTCAGGCAGTTGTGATCAAACCAGTTTTTAATTCTTGCAAGGTCCAATGATGCACCGCAATAAGTCCTCTCCCATGTGCCCTCAGCTGACACCAACACCGTGTCATCAGCAAATTAGAACAATTTTCCATTAGTTTGCAATTTTAAAATATTATTTACATAGATGAGAAAGAGAAGAGGTCCAAGAGTGCTACCTTGATCCACTCCAAACTCAACAGGTTCTGTTTCACTAAATTTTCCATCAATTGAAACGTACTGCTGTCGATTATCAAAGTAACTTTTGAACCACTGCAGTGAGTTGTTCTTGATGCCACACATCTTGAGTTTGGTGATAAGTTTAGATCTATCAACAGAATCAAAGGCCTTTGCCAAGTCTAAAAAGGTTATTAAAACTTTATTTTTTTATCTTAATATTATTTGAAATATGCCGTGTCAAATCAAAAAGAGCATCAGAGGTGTTTTTTGATTGTTGAAACCCATATTGGTTTTCAGAGATCAAATCATTCTCATTCAAGTACTTGGATAATTGTTTCTAGTCACATTTTTCAAGAATTTTGGACATTGTTAATAACAAAGAAATTGGCCTATAGTTTGACAAGACATTCTTTTGTCCTGATTTATAAATTGGTATTACCTTGGCAGTTTTGAGAGCACACGGGAAACGGCCCACCGCAATGCTAAGATTGACTACGTGATGGATAGGTGAAATGAGTGAATCTAAGTTATCTCTGAAAACCCTAGTTGGGATATTGTCGTGGCCAGGGGCAGAACGGCCTTTTAGACTCTTGACTACATCAGCAATTTCTTGTCTTGAAACTGGCTGAAACTCGAATACAGTCTCCATTGCATGATCTTGATCTTTTATTTCTGGCGCACCCTGCACCATGATAGAACCAGCCAGGTTTACCCCAACTGCCGAAAAGTATTGGTTGAAATCATTGCAGATTTCTTCAATTCCTTCGGAGCTGTTTGTTTCTCCACTGAGTAAAAGCGCTTATTGGAAAAGGTTGCTTATTGGCTGGACGACCCGAAATTTCATTAATAACAGCCCACAGTTTTCTTGGATTATGAGAAGATTCTTCAATTTTGTTTCTTTAATATCTATGTTTGGCTTGTTTGATTGCAGAATGAAGAAAATTCCTGTATTGTTTAAACTCGTTCTTTAGAATTTTATTAAAAGGCTGTCTGTTTAGTTTTTTTCTAAGTTTGTCACGATGCTGTATTGAGTTAACAAGTCCCGCACTGATCCAAGGCTTGATTTGGGTTCTTTTAGCTGAAAGTTTAATCACTGACGTTTTGGATTCAATAACATTCTGAAGAATGTTAGTGAATTGGTCAGCAGCCATATCAACGTCATTTTGATCAATGACGCTATCCCAATTTTGGCTTTAAAGAGATTTTGAAATTTCGTTCCAGTCTGTTCTTGAAACGAATTTATCAACATTCGTGGGCTTGAGTGGGTTGGAAGATACTAAATTCAAACAATATGGCATAGTGATCTGTTATAGAGGACTGTAAGATAACGGATGATGCTTTGAAGGTACGTGGAAGTTTGATAAAATAGTGGTCAATACGTGCCACTAGCGGAACGAGTGACTTTATCTATGCATGCCACATAACCCGAGCCGTTCAATACATCCACGTAACGTTCTTAAAGAGAGTTGGGAGCAACATTCAGTAAGTCGCAATTGATATCACCGGCTAATAGCCGAATAGAACTATTTGAATGTTCATTAAAATAAATTTCAAGTGCGTATATGAAATCAGAGAGGCCGGAGTTCGGACTGCGATAGACGGATAGAAGCTCGCATGTTGCACCTGCCCATTCAAACTTCAAACTCAAACAGGTGGACAGGCCGCCAATTAAATGCTCGCTACATGTTACTGATAACTCGCTATCAATATAGACAACCAACCCATCACTCTGATTCAAGCTGCTATAAGTTCTGAATAAATTGTATCCTGGAATTGTAATTAAGTTACTTTCATCTTTTAGCCATGCTTCGGTTAAAATAATACAATTAAATTTATGCTCAAGTCCATGTAAAACAGTTAAAAATTCATCAATATATCTACCGTAGCTTCGAATATTTTGGTGAATTACTGAAAACCCATGACACCGGCTATTCTCAGAGCCCTCCTCATCTCTAAATAAATATTTAAAATAATTAATGTCATTGCACTCTGTGCATTTAATGAATGGAAGATCCAATTCATCGAACACGTCTCTTATCATTTTTATGACAACTTACCCGGCCGCCTGGCATTCAATTAAACGGTACTGTACATTTGAGAGCAAACAAAATAAGAATAAAAAGACTTAATTATTTTATTTATCTCTTTCCTGTATAGGGCTACTTGTAATATAAATATAAAGAAAATAAATAAAAATCTCAGTACCCTTTTTTTCAAATATTCAAGTGATAATATCACTTGATAATGGCATAAATGACCGAAACATGTCGTGATAAAATATTTAAAAAAAAGGGTACTGAGATTTTTATTTATTTTCTTTATATTCAATTATTTTAATTTGAAATAAATTAAAACTAACACTTTGGTGTAATATCGTAATTACAAAAAAAGTGTAATGTGAAAAAGCATAGGCTAACCGACGTTAAAAAATAATAATAAAAAAAGTAAATTGAAATTTTTTTTATGCGTACTGTATCGTTTCATTGAATAGCCTTATATAAAGCAGCTGAACAGAAAAATAAATTTAGTTGAGTTACTTAATTGAGAAGGGAAAGAGAATATATAAATTGTTAATAAGAGATAATATTTCAATTGATTCTAGGTTTAAAAAAATGGAAAAATATAGTATTTAAGGTAAATTAAATAGATTATTCGATCATGTGTGTAGGATTTCACACTGGTTAGAGTTATATCTGGAACATGCTACACTAAGTGATAATATATCGGAAAAATAAAGATAATGATTTCCATAAGAAGTGTAATTTATAAGCGGTCGGATTTTTCAGAACAGATTCTATTACCTTAATTATAAATCAAGTTAGATATAGCGTTGCTCTACTGAAGCTAATAGTAATTGCCAATGAAATCACAGCTAGACTTAATCTCTACAATCAAAGATAGCTTGTTATTACAACGGTGTAATCAGTGCTTTATGATAACGAAATTTTCCAACTGTGGCAACAGCACGCCTCTAACTTCGTTTCATAGCATATTATCTGAACAAGTTGAATAGTCGAATATAGGGTATAATCATGCTTTAGCAAATACCTATAAAGCCTATTCATAAAACACTTATTGACATGGGCTGCTTTTAAATTAATAAATAATTAATTTTAAATTAATTTTTATTAGCCTATTCATACCTTCAACTATATTCACGTACTACTCTATTAGAATTGTTGAAACTAATATTATAGAGACTGTATAATCAGTCTCAATATATGTGATTAAACAGTCTCTATTGATAATAATGATGTGAGGAAATGCAGTATAATCTTTTATCGCATTCTTACCGTGTTCAGATAGCTCGGTTAATGCGTGGTGAACTCAAATCGGTAGGCTACCTTTGACGCATAATTATAGACAAACCTGAGTACCTATGTTAGTTGTATAATTTTAGATTTTATTTTATTATTTAGTTATCTCGTTAATCACTGGTATACTAATAGTTCATTAAATGAGGTTTTTGTTAATAATCAGTTTCAACACTGCTAGCAACTTAAAAGATGATTATACTTCTCCATTCTATAGTTATTGAAAAGTTCACGCCAAAGTGCGAAAGAAAGTAGAGAAAAATGTATAGAGAAGAGCCTTTTCGTCTAAGACGTATTAAGATTTGAATAGAAGCAACAAAAGGGAAGGGGTTTTCGACAGAAATTATAGTATTGTACGTGAAAAATTAGTGTTTTAGGTATTATTAGTGAAGAACATTTAAAAGAAGAGCAGTTTGTTATAAGTAAAAGTAAAGTAGGCTATGACATACGAAACATTCACTTGAGTTTTCGATTGTTCTATGTACAGTAGAAGCTCTCTTAACCGACCCCTACGGGACCGGACCGTGGTCGGATAACGAAAAAGGTCGGTTAAACCGAATAATATTGTAAATAGTCGTAATAGGTGTTGAAATCATTCAAACACGTGAAAAAAAGCTTTTAAAAACTGTTCCTAAACTTTTAAAACAACTGTAGCCATTACTCACCCAATAATCCTTATGATCTTCCATGTCCCTTGATCAATGAGACACCGTAATGTATAAGAATAAGAAGAAGTAACATAAATTTAACTCATTTTAATAAACACTCGCAAAATTATAAAATCACAAGCACACACAAGGAAAAAAATACAATTCATAATCACTGTATAGAAAAAAAACTTGACTTGATTATACAGTACAGTACTGTATTTTTTTAACCAAAATAGTCAGTAATTTATATATATTCATCCATCCAAGCAGACTTTTGATTTTTATAGCACACTGGCAGTGACAAAACATTCACATTTTTAAAGGCCCTGGTTTTTTGTGCCTTTCCAATAACAAGAGGTTTCAGTTTATGTGTTCCTGTAGCATTTGAGCAAAGAGCTACTGTAATCCTCTCCTTATGTACTTTAAATCCCGGGGCTGATTTTTCACTGCAAGTGGCAAAAGTTTTGTCTGGTAGACGTTTAAAGTTAAGTTCAGTTTCGTCCATGTTATAGACTTGTTCAGGATGTAAGCCTTTTTTGTTATCACATCTTCGAGTTTTTTTTATCCATTCTGCAGTTGCACCTGGGTCGGCTGACAGTTTTTCACCGCATATACTCAGAAAATGGATACCATGACGTTTCTTCCATCGTGCTAGCTAACCGTCACTCGCCGTGAAAGTCCCGCAGTTTTCAATTTTAGCGTGTAACGCCATCGCCTTTTCCTTCAAAATTGGCCCACTAATCGGTGTAACTTTCCGCCGCTCTTGAGTAAACCACAGTCATAATGCATCGTCAACAATCTCGTTTGTAGGTTTCTTTAAAGGGCAACGAGAGGTTAAGATTTTCTCGGATTCAATTTGGGTGCAGTAGTCCTGAATGGATTTTTTTTACGCTTCCAGTCCTTGACCGTTGTAACACCGACACCGAGTTCATCGCTAATGCTTTTAACAGATTCCCCTTTATCAAGCCGTTCTATTGCTTTTAGTTTTTGTTCCATCGTCACAACCAGTCTCTTACGTTTAACACCACTCATTTTACACTACTGTACTTTACACTAACAAAGTCAATTACATAAACAATTAAAAAAACAATAACGGTATCAAAAACTGTTAAATATCAAAGTTTGCAAACACAGTTAGCACACTAGAAACTGCCCGCACATGATATTGAGAGCAACTGACTGAATTTTGACTTGCTACGGAATCATATGTTCGACCTGTTG
Organism: Nilaparvata lugens; assembly: GCF_014356525.2. NCBI lineage: Eukaryota > Metazoa > Arthropoda > Insecta > Hemiptera > Delphacidae > Nilaparvata > Nilaparvata lugens. Next base: position 77,785,310 of record NC_052518.1, on the reverse strand, counting down.
AAACATGAAAGTTATTTTTGGATCGTTATCGTAGCAGCAGCGGAAGTTTGTATAGTCCTGGAAACGGTCGGTTAATCCGACAGGCGGTTGATCCGAGGTTGGTTAAGAGAGCTTCTACTGTATTAAAATTTATGTTTGAAGGAGTTCTTACGAGTTTTCAATTCAGAATGAAGAATATACTTAAGTAGAATATATTAAATTACGAATGTACTTAGATTGATTAAAGATGGAAATAGGTTTTGAAGATATTGAGAAATTTTCTACTCACAGTTCTTGTAGCACACATAACGGAGAACAAAATTATATCTCTTCCCCCCACCTCAATATCTGCAGTAGGAAGCACGATTACTGCATTGTTGTTGGAGCGTGTTGATGTCGTGCTGTAGGCGGGTTGGCGGCAGCCGGCGTCGCAACGGTGATCGCGGCCCCTGAGGCCGGGGCGACGTCAGTGTCGGCTCGACGGGTCGGTGCGGCGTCGTCGACATCATTACGGGCCGTGGCAGCGTCGTTGGCAGCACCAGATGCCGGGGTGGTGTTGTTGTCAGCCCCACTAGCCGGAGCGGCGTCGCTGTCGCCCCCCTCCTCTTGTAGTAGCCGGTTCAACTAGTCCATGTCGTGGACTCGGAACGGACGACGGCCAGTAGCAGCCCTCACCATCACTTTACAGTCCCTAGTCCATGCAGATAGAATCACGTTTGTTTTCGCTAAATCTCGTGCAGCATTGAAAAGTTTTCTAGTTTCATGAGCGAGGTGTTCATTTATATAAATTGGAGTTTCAGGAAACGATCTATTAATTTCTGAAGCCGTTAGTGGTCCTTTCTGTCTCCTTGCGTCTAACCAAACTGATTTTGTGTAGCGAGAAACGAAGTTAACAACAATTGGAGGTGGCTTAGAATCGCCTCTTTTGCCTTGAATTCTGTGCGCAGCACAAACCTCAAAATAATGGAAATTCATGTTAAGGGCACTAGATATTGCTTCTAGCACAGTTATAATGTCCTCCCTATACGATAGTGGAACACCAGACACAATTATGTTATTCTTTCGTGTTTGTTGTTGCAGTTCGGATAATTGTTCTTTCACGAATTTCATTTCCTTTCTGTTTTTATTATTTTCCTTTGATTTCCTCTACAGATTTACCCGCCAATTTGCATTTATTGGACACCTCCTCGATTTTATCATCAATTAGGGATATTTGCTGCGTTGTCGCCTTAATTTCCGATTGAATTTGGCCTATTTTTGCGTTAGATAACTCCCATTTCTTGTCGTTTTTTAGCCAAGACTCTCTATTTTTACTTCTAAAGTCCTCAATAGCTTGTAAAATTGAAATATTTTCTGGAACTTCAGTTTTAGAAATGTTTTTTGAATTAGAAATCTCGGCTAGACACTTGGAGCATTTCCACTTTTTATTGTTTCTTGTAGTCACACCAACACACGTAGGATGAAATCTCGCACTACAGTTGGAACACGTTATATTATCTTCTCCGGTATAAGTTTGTTTATTGCACTTTTGACACATTTCGTCTCCCATTTTGCACTCTTCACGCTAATAGAACACTGACGAAAACACTAAAACTTTCTATTAATTGAATTAAAATTTCAGTAAAACTTCGTAAATTGTAGCCAGGCGGCCGGCTTTAACAGGTTAACAGGTAGCTGACTGACTGTTGTTTACTCGTTGTGATCGCATCGGCTGTCCGATAATTCAATTCAATTCAATTCAATTCAATTTATTTTTTCCTTCTGAATACAATTCAAAGCAGTTACATAGAATCTTGAGCAATAAAGTTTATACAATTCAAGAAACGATATAATATACTTACTAAAAACAAACAACAAAATATAGAACTATACTAAACAATAAATCTCTTGAGCTATCACAATTTTATTCTTGTATAAAATTCTTGTATCAGATAGGAAAGAGCTTACATAGGCAACAAAGGCCTGTGCGTAAGCTCGAGTTATCATAACAATATGCGTTATATCTATAATTATAAAGAGAGATCTCAATTTTTATAAGAGATCTAAACTACATTAAAATAATTTTCAATGATGAATCTATAATCCCCATGCATTAAGAAGGGATAAAAAAAGAGGAAAACTAAATTATAAATTACTTAAAATTTATAAATAAAAGATAATGAAAACCAAGGAATAGCGAGGAAGGCTACAATTTAAATAACAAATTCAAGTCAGGAAAATCAGAACAGACAAGCATGACATAACAGAAATAAATCTCACTGAAGGCGCCCAAAATGAATCAAACACGCGCACCCCCAGTAACAATGAGTGAGACGGCATTATCCTCACTGATATCAAACAGCCAGTTCTTCAAGTGCCACTTGAACGCAGAGTTAGAAACTACATCCAACAATCTATTCTGGTTGGAACGGAGAAGGAAATTTCGGAATAAAATATGAGAAATGTAAAAACAATTTGTCATTGAAAAGGATCTTGTTTGTTGTATTGTGTTTATACCTACTGCTGATGCATATCTTGTATTATATGAATGTTCTGTAGGAGTAAATATTGAATGGGAATTATTATAGATGTAGATCAACAGATCTTTTATGAAAAGTTTTCTCAGTGACAAAACTCTGGACTCACTAAAAAGTAACGCAGAGGAATATCATCTATTCTTTTTTAAACCTGCCTTGAGAATTGATTTCTGAACAGTCTCCAATCTGCTAATGTGCACCTGGTAGGCACCACCCCAGGCCAGTATACCATATGATAGCAATGACTGGACGAAGGCATGATACATCTGTCTAATTTCCCTAGCATTTAAAACATCACTGAGACACCTGAATGCATATATATATTTTCTTAATTTAGACAATAAGAAGTTGGTATGTTCTGCCCATCTCACTCTCGAATCAAACACCACCCCCAGATACTTATAAGAAGAAACTCTCTGTATCACTTCACAAGAACAAGCATTCCTCTCATCAACTCCACATTCGTGAATTTTCAATGGATGTAAATTGGAATCTGAGTTATTACTTAGACTAATGGGCATAAACTTTGTTTTTGCAATATTAAGAGAGAGGGTATTCTGATCCAACCATTTCTTGATAGATCTTAGGTCAGACTCAGCTCTATCACGAGCCTCCTCCCAAGTTCTCCCTTCAACAAAAATTAAGGTGTCATCTGCAAAAAGAAATAGCCTCCCATGTAAATTTAATCTGGAAATGTTATTAATATATATGAGAAATAGTAATGGCCCGAGAGTGCTTCCCTGTACCACCCCAAAGTCGACAGGAAGCTCATTACCACTTACTCCATTAATTGAAACACACTGCCTCCTTCCAGATAAATAACTAGTAAACCATGCAAGCGCATTCCCAGTGATACCCAAAGCTGACAATTTTCTGATAAGGTTCCTCCGATCAATACTATCAAAAGCTTTTTTGAGGTCAAGGAAGATTAAGATTGGATGCATATTATTAGATAGAGAAAAATGAAGCTGCTTGTTTACATCAAACAATATATCCGAAACATTTTTGTCACGTCTAAAACCGTATTGGCATTCTGCCAGAATGCCGTTAGTCGCAAGATAACTAACAAGTTGTTCTTTTACAATTCTTTCAAGAACCTTCGAAAAAACACTTAAAAGAGAAATAGGCCGAAAGTTGTTTTTGTCAGTAAAAATACCAGACTCATGCAAGGGAAACACTTTGGCAATTTTAAAAACATCAGGAAAAACTCCAGTCTCCAAGCTAAGATTAATAAGATGAAGAAATGGTTTAATAAAAATAAATCGGTTTTCTTTCAATAAGGAGGCCGAAAAACCATCAATACCCGGGGCAGACCCACCTCGCAAGGCATTGACGTGCCCAATAACTTCAAGTTCTGACACCGTGTGGAGGGTGAACCTAGTGTCCAACCCAAAGTCCCAGTCATCAACCAACAAAGCACCGCCCGAGTCAATTGAGCCGGCCAAATTCTGTCCGACAAACGAAAAAAAATAATTGAAATTGTCTGCTACATCTCTGCAAACAGTAGGAGTTATAGTAGTTACAGATGGTAAAAATTTATTAATGGGAAAATTTTGTTTAACATTATTCCTGCCTGCCAGTTCGTTAATAGTTCGCCAAAACATTTTTGGATTTCTCTGATATTGATCTAGCCTTCTTCTAAAATATGATCGTTTTGTTGCTTTTAGAATGCCTGTTACATGTTGTCTGAAATTACGATAATATATCTTTAGCTCCTCATTCAAGGGATGCTTTTTGATTCTCTTGCTGATTTTATCTCTTTCACGGATCAATTTAATGAGGTCCAGGGTGATCCATGGCTTGAGTTTTTTCATTCTCGTCGACGACTGCCTAAAGGGTTTTTTTGAATTATTCAACGCCTCTGAAAAATTTTGACAAAAATTGGCTGAACAAGTTTCAACATCCTGATTATTATTTATAATGCTGTCCCAGTCAGCCTGACACAGATTTTGGTACAGCAAAGCACGGTCGATGAATTCTCCTGCGGGATGGTTCAATGTAGTTATTGGCCTGTCAGTTGTAAAGGATATTGTTAAACCAATGCTGTAATGATCCGTTATATTCAGCTGTAGTGTAGCCGACTTTACATCATATATGTTCTGGTACCGAAGAAAAAAGTGATCTAAACAAGTACTCGAGTCATTTGCTATCTGGTCGGTTTGTCTATGCATTGGGTGAGACCCGCTCCTAGGAGAGTATTCATGTATATGTCAGTATCTTGAGAATGATTGCCTATTAGATCCAAGTTAAGGTCACCAGTCCATATTACGCCTACGTCTCTATTAATGCTATTCACAAGTTGCTCTAGAGAATGGAGAAATAATTGGATATCGCTATCAAACGTGCGATAGAATGCTAATAAATTGAAGGTTTTATTGTAAAAAGTAAAATCCAGCTTGAGCCCATGAACATCACCAAGAGAAGCCTGGTTAGAGATAACTGATAAACGATTACTGTAAAAAACAATGACCCCATCGGCTCTATTGCGCTGTTTATCGGTAAAAACAACTTCATAACCCTCAATCGGCTGCACCTCCTCATCGCCTCGTAGCCAGCACTCAGACAAAACTATTATATCTATTCTGGGCAATTCATTCAAATAAATTAGGAGCTCGTCAAAATTCCTGGAAAAACTTCTTATATTAATGTGCAATATTGTAAGTTTGTCCTCGCCATTCCTGGTTGAGAAAAAAGTTTTATATTCAGAAATATTCTTCAATTCAGTACAAGGAAGAGAAAGATAGTGATTGTATTGATTATCCTCATCCTCATCCATTACACAAAAAAACACATTCAATCATAGAAGAAAAAGAACAAAGATTAAAACTGAAATCAGTAATTATTCATTACCTCTGCTAGCCGCGCCAAAAAGAAACAAAAATGATACTAAAAAAAAAGAGATACTACAAATTCCTCCACCTCACAATTTACCATGTGGATTCAGAAAAAAAACAGTCTTCCGTAGGGTAATAATTAATCATTATATCTTTACTAAAATGATAATGAAAACTCAAACAATGTCTCCCACCACTTTGTGCATCACTGTACACAAATTCTCGCCAACTCAATTCAATCATTAAGAAGTTTGACAGTAGCGTTCATTGATAAGAAGGCAGCCGTTAGTAAACAAGGCCTTAAAAGTAGTAACTATCGCTCCGCCTATCAATAATGAGATTAGATTGAATGAATTAGAATTATAGGTCAAAACTGAAAATGAAAACTTACGTTATACCTACTTCCTTGCTACAGTACTTTACTTGCTCCTTTTCAAATCAATCAATGTATATTCAATTCAATTCCATGTGTAAGCAAGAATGTAATGATAATAATGAAATTAGTTCTACTCTCAGAAGCTATGCATTATATACTCATATAATTTCATCTGTCCACAACAGAGTCATGGAAGGTAATTAATTACAGTTCTGCTCTGAAAATACGACAAGGTGATGGGTGACTCTAACACCAAAACCCAGAAGTGCTCAAAATCTGACTGATTCAAGTACAAAGCAAGAATGAACAACAAATTATGCAATAATCTTAGTACAAATAAATAAATAATAATATAGAATAAAATAAAATAAGCTCAGTCCTAGCTAGCAAAATTAAGTCCGTAAAACTATTGTAGATAGAATTTAATAATACTGTATTGAAACAAATTTTAATTATGGGAATCAGATGCATGAGATGACTCAGAAAAATCCGAAAAATCGTTCTCGGTATTAATGCTGAAAGCCTTTCCGCCATCATCTATTCTTATTTTGATATTACCGGCATGATCAGTCCATACATATTTGATCTTCCTATCACGCTGAAGCTGTTTCGCCCTGGCAAACAGTAGGCCTACCCTACGCTTAGGCGTCAGCGACCTGTTGATGTAGATTGATCGAGACTCACCAGTCAAGCCAACGTGTCCAGTATTCAGATCGCCCTTCATCTTTCTCTTATGCATCAGATCATGAGCGTCTCCACGGCGCACAAACTTGACGATGATACCAGGTGCGGGACGGTTGTTCCTATTTTTCAACCTATGGCAAGCATCAATGGAATCCTTTGCAATGTTCATTCCCACAGACTTGCAAACTTTGATAACAGTTTCTGTCACATCCTCATTAGCCAAGGATGGAACACCGTTGATTTCCAGGGTGTTTCTTCGCGAATACTGTTCGAGATCGTCCATCTGACATGAGACTGCGTCCAGTCTCGTGCGAAGAGTCACATTTTCGTCAGATTTTTGATGACCACTTTTTGAGCTTCAATTACTTCAGCTTGCTTAGCCAACATTTCACCAGTTTTATCAATCTTCTCCATACACCTACGGATGGAAGCTGATAAGTCTTCCCGCAACTGACTATTACTGCTCACAATCAACGCCTTTAGATCTTCTAATGAAGCATTCAAGGATGCAAGTGTAATTACCGAATTATTTGCGGCTGACGCAGTGTTCACTCGCACTGGTGTCGTATCACTGTTGCTACGCTGAATTCTAAACAGTTTTTCACAACTTTCACAGGACCAACCGGAACCACTAACCAACTGATCTATCTCAGTTTGACCCAACCCGACACATTTCCCATGAAAGTACGATTTGCACTGTTTACAAACAATTTTATCTTTGTTGTTTCTTATAACTGATAGGTTACATACGTTGCACAAACTCATGACTATACTGTACACAACCAAAAAATAAAACCCGAAATATAAACTGTAACTTTTGGTAATTATTGTTTCACTTAGCTAAAAATTCCAATTTTTCGGAAAAAAATGCAAAATTTCATGACACGGCGCGGCTAGACTACGAGTAGATTTCAGTTCATTGCAGGCAACGAACGGTAGATGATAACAAGCCAAAAACAAGCGACCAAGTCTGGCAGATAACTATTTTTGAACTGAAAATTATCAACATGATGAACTGTTATTTCCAATGATATTATTTTATATCAACTAATTTACTCAGTCAACCTAATTAAGTATGGTTGATGACTATATGCTCTACCGACTTGAGCCCCGCACACACACATCGATTTTTGTTCGTACGGTATTTTGCCGTCCTTATGAATTCTATCAGATTAAACGGAACTTGACAAACATCATTCTGTTTGAAACCATCTATTTAATCTAATAGAATTTATAAGGACGGCAAAATATCGTAGGAACAAAAATCGATGTGTGTGTGTGCGGGGCTTTACACTTGTTTTGTAGAGTGAGAGGACTGTATCTAAATTATTATTGTATTTAATGAAAATACTTGCCAAGCTGGAATTAAAAGAAATATTTACTGTGAGCAAAGCTATGGAAATTCTCAAATTAGTATAGATAATAGACTCACCAGTCGTAATTTTTATATGTGCCAAATTATCAATTATAAGGTATTGGAATCGAAATACAGGATGGAATATAGAAATGAGAAGGATAAATACCTTTGGGAAAGGAAATACCTTTCTGATACTCTGATACTGTGGCCTGGTGATGATTACAAGCTGCTTGGCAATATTAATTTCACTGCTCCTTGCTTCTCCCAAATATTCACGATATTCATTAAACACTTCAATCAACTATTGTCATATAATGTCCGGCTAGACAAATAACAAAATAACAAATAAGGTAAGCCGGAACGGTCTGGTTTTGTACACTCTTGAATCCGTCTGCTTTCTTTTTCGACTGACTAGAAAGCCTGCGCTGACGACAGTTTTCGACAATCCACCGCCAGGAGGCAGCACCGCACGGAACAGCGCTACATGGACGCGCTCAATTCAAGAATGGCCACAACATTCCCCCCCACCTGAAAAGATATTTTTCAGCTAGGGCAAAGACAAAAATGACGGTTATATAATACAAAAATCCAAACATGCAACCACAACCAAGAACACAAAAAAACCAAGATTCACGACTACACCCTCCACTATTGAGTGGGTAGTGGGAAAAGTTTAGTGACTGGTCGTTTAAGACACCCATTCTTCAAACGCACCAGAGCCACTCTCACTTGGCCGTCCGTCTCTGGAAAAACTTGTTCCACGATACCTAGTGGCCACTGCAGTGGAGGGAGGTTCGGCTGATCCACAATTACAACAATGCCTACTTCAAGTGGAGTAGACGATTTCCACCATTTTCCTCGTTCCTGAAGCTCATGAAGATATTCTACTCGCCACCTGCGCCAAAAGGATTGCACTAGTTGATTCACCAGCTGAAAGCGAGTAAGACGATTGAATGATAAGACGAGTTTGAGAAAATGTGCTGGTGTTAATGCAAGTGGTTCACTGGGATCTTCACTCATAGAGCACAGTGGTCTCGAGTTTAGTACAGCTTCGACCTGAACTAAAACGGTATTCATCTCTTCGTACGTTAACAATTGAGTACCAATCACACGAAATAGATGTGATTTTGTTGCCTTTATGTTCGCTTCCCAGATGCCACCAAAATGGGGCGCTCCTGGCGGAATAAATTTCCAGTCGATTCTATAATCGGACAAATCACCTATAAGACTGGTTTGGAACGTAGAAGAGTTAACAAATTTCGAAAGCTGAACTAATTGCTCGTGAGCGCCAACAAAATTGGTTCCACAATCTGAGCAGATTACTCTACAAGGCCCACGTCGAGACAGAAAACGTTGAAAAGCAGCCAAGAATGCTGGAGTAGACAAATCAGAGACGAGTTCAATATGTACTGCTTTTGTAGACATGCATACGAACAGACATATATAGGCCTTCAAAATGACGGAATTACGTCGTTTAGCCATAGTAACTCGTATTGGTCCAGCGTAGTCAACTCCACAATGCTCGAAAGGTTTCAATTTCGTTACTCTACTAGCCGGTAAATTACCCATTTTAGGGGGTGAAATCTTTGGTTTACACCGAAAATATTTATTACAAAGATAAACACATTTACGAACAACAAGACGACCAGACAGAATCCAAAACTTTTGCCTGATTAAAGATAACAGCAGACGGGGCCTAGCGTGACAATTCTTCACATGAAAATTATTCACCAATAACGTGACAAAATTGTCCTTTTTCGGCAAGATGATTGGATGACAATTATCAAAACCAAGATTAGCTGTTGACAATCGACCGCCGATGCGAATCACTTCATTCTCTAGGAATGGAGACAAACGCTGCATACGAACTGAACAACACTTTCCTGTTTTCAATTGAGACAATTCATTAGTAAAATGGATTTTCTGTACTAGTCTACATAGATACATTTCAGCTACATTCAAATCAGACTCACCCTGTTTAGGTAATACACGAACAAATTTCAAAATCACAATTACTACACGTAACAAACGTTGGTAGCTTGAACAGCGTTGAATCAATGAATATATCACATTATCACAAGTCGCATCTGTGTGAAGAGTTGTGAGAACATTAGTTTTAGTTTCAATTGGATCCTCGATAGAAAATCTCCATAGAATACGCTGGCATCTTCGACATGATTCTTCCATCACGATTTGACGATACATCTGACGTATGTCAGCTATCAACGCCATTTGAAACAATCGAAAATTGAGTAACACAACAAAAATATCCGTTTGCAATTTCGATCCAACATGCAATATTTCATTTAACGATAGCGATGTGGTGGTCTTAGCACTAGCATCAAACACAATACTAATTGGCGTTGTGGAGCTGCTTGCTTTAACAATTGCATGATGAGGGATATGATAACCACTCTTATCAGACTGATCGGTTATCAATGACACGTGTCCCTGTTTCAAATAGTCTTTCAATATTTCGTGATAGGCAACACGCGATGTCGAATCCAACTCCAAACGTCTTTCCAAATTCAAAAAACGTCGTTTGGCAGAATTATACGAGTCACCCAAATTATCAGGGGGTTTCAACCATGACAATGAAACGATAAACCTCCCCGATTCAGTACGACAAACAGATGAAACGTAGTTATTCTCACAATCGACTTCTTGAGGTTTCAGCGGCCGTGTTGAGGCAGGGTACTCTTCCAATTCCCAAAATTTTTGAACCATTTTATCCAATGAAAGATTGCACACAACATGACTGCTCGTATCACACGACGACGACAAAACCGGAGCTCTTCCCATGAGGATATAACCCAAAAGACTGTCTATAGCTGTAATCTCATTCACCTTTCCCACCACACGATCAGACTTCAGCAAATGAGGTAACAATTCAGCACCAATAATCACATCAATTGTATTCGGTGAATAGAATTGTTCATCAGCCAATTGTAATCCACTCAAATGAGACAATTTAGACCTATCTATTTCACAAGAAGGCAACCGTTCAACAATACTCTCTACCACGAGAGACTCGACGGAGAAACAAATATCTGAGTCAATTCTAGATTGAAACGAGAAGCATGTACGTCCACGTACAACCGTCTCCTTTCCTCCAAAACCGTGAACAACAGTATTCAATTTACTAATATTGGAAGATTCAATTTTTTACAAGCACTGGATGTAATAAAATGCGATTGAGAACCGCTATCCAACAAAACACGAAGTTCATGTAATCCACCAGATGAACTTTTCACTAACACCCTAGCAGTAGACAAAACGACAATGCTATTACTACCATTAGTAGCAGAATAACAGGTGACAGAAAGATTTTTCTCAACACTCACAGACGCTACACTACTTTTAGACTCATTCAACCCGAAATGTAACAATGTGTGGTGCATCTGGTTGCATAAAGAACACGTTTTATTACTCTTACAAGCTCTACTCGAATGAGTATCCTCCAGACAACGAAAGCAATACGAAATTTTCTTCACAAAAGCGTATCTTTCTCTAGGGGTCTGTTTCAGGAATAAAATGCAATCAACAAATTTATGACCCTTTTTTGAACAACGCAGACAGCTCACACCTCTCTCAGCTTTATTGAGATCAGTTGACAATTCATGGCTGGGTGAATGAGTGACAAACACCTTTGAACTCGAATGAGAGTGACTTTTGAAATTTTTGGAAGCAGACTGAGTCTTTTTTTCAACGAAATTACTTGACAAATTCAACAATTTATTATCATCAAACGGCAAAGATTTAACCTGTTTTTGTATAAAAGAGACCAAGTCATCATAAGATGGAACATCTTTATCTCTTACTGCCGCCTCAAATGCACGCCTTGTTACAGGATCTAACAGCTTCAATGCGTGATACAAGAAAATAATATCTGTAAGATTGACTCCCCGCAAACGTTTCAAAGCCGAGATTGGCGCACAAAATTGATCAAGAATTGCAGTCAGACCACACCTACTTTCGACTTTAAGAGCCTCGAATTCAAAAATATGTTTCAAATAGGCTTCGGTCTGAGATCTCGTGTCCTGATAACGAGTAACCAATGACGTCCATATATTTTGGTAATTGGCCCCAATGGGCGATACATGCTGAATAAGATTAGCCGCTTCACCACTTAATCGTGAGAATAAATACTGTATCCGCTGTTGATTGGTCAAAGATTCGTTATCATGGACTAAAACCTTGAACAACTCATAGAAACTGGCCCATTTCAATTGGTTCCCGTCGAAAGTCGGCAATTCTATACGCGGCAAATTAAAATCAGGATTCGATTGAGTAACTGCTGAAACTGTGGGATTTAATACAACTTCAGTTTCAGCTGATTGATTTAATTTTTTCAATGCCTGTTTAATGAAAGCCACTAAATCGAGATGAGCATCTGTGAATTCAGGAACATAATCCTCTTCCAACTCAATTTCCAACTCTTGAATTCTTAAGACGCAACTTTCGAATTCCTCCAATGTCTGCAGAAGATTCTCTCCTAAGATTATGAATTGATCGGCAACCTTTTTATCCTCAATGCCTTTTGACAAGTCATACAAACGCTGAATTCGCAAGAATAAATGTTGTTTTCTTGCTTGCAAGACTTTCAACGTCTTTTCTACCTTGTCTGTCATATTAACCAACGAAATGACATAAAAAACAAATACTATACAAAATGACAAAAATACACAACGACAAAAAGCGAAAGGCAAAATAGGAACAATAAAAGAACATCCAATTCGATGTTTCTTTACTTCCAATCAGTCGAGTGAAAAGCAGACTCATTCAAGTACAAAGCTATAAAACAATAACTACAATAATATTCATCGTTTATTCGCTGATAATCGATCGATAAAGTCGAACGCTCGACAGAGATAAGAAGATAATGAGGTCGTTCAATTCGACCTTGAGCCTGAACCTGTTTTGAGCGTGTACCGACAAATACAAAAAACTCGTGTATTGAAATAGAGATTTCCAACATCTAAATACAAATCATAAATGGAAAAAGCAAGTTTCAAATTCAATAAATTCACTGGTTCAATGATAATTAGGCTCGTAGGACCAAAAATGTTTTGTAGAGTGAGAGGACTGTATCTAAATTATTATTGTATTTAATGAAAATACTTGCCAAGCTGGAATTAAAAGAAATATTTACTGTGAGCAAAGCTATGGAAATTCTCATATTAGTATAGATAATAGACTCACCAGTCGTAATTTTTATATGTGCCAAATTATCAATTATAAGGTATTGGAATCGAAATACAGGATGGAATATAGAAATGAGAAGGATAAATAAATACCTTTGGGAAAGGAAATACCTTTCTGATACTCTGATACTGTGGCCTGGTGATGATTACAAGCTGCTTGGCAATATTAATTTCACTGCTCCTTGCTTCTCCCAAATATTCATTAAACACTTCAATCAACTATTGACATATAATGTCCGGCTAGACAAATAACAAAATAACAAATAAGGTAAGCCGGAACGGTCTGGTTTTGTACACTCTTGAATCCGTCTGCTTTCTTTTTCGACTGACTAGAAATCCTGCGCTGACGACAGTTTTCGACAATCCACCGCCAGGAGGCAGCACCGCACGGAACAGCGCTACATGGACGCGCTCAATTCAAGAATGCCACAACAACACTAGAGGTTCCCAAACTGTGCGCCGCGGCGCCCGGGGGCGTCGCAAACTAGTGCCAGGTGCGCCGCCGTTGTCTATCAAAGACTCACACTAAAAAACAGTGCGGATCAGTCTGTGTGTGTGCCGTAAAAAAAATAACAATCATACGTAAAGTAAGTTAATAATGAATAACTATCAAGAATATAAACTAAAAAAAAATATTATAATGAATAATGCAATGCGATATAAATAAATTATACTAGGTGCGCCGCCAAGTCATATCTGTACTCAAAGGGAGCCGTGGGTCAAAAAAGTTTGGGAACCTCTGCTCTACACTGATTAATTCTTGTTTTTTTCTAATTTAGGAATTTGCTCCACCTTCGTAAAAATGTATGTCAGTCAAGAGTCAAGAACTTTATTATTCACAAAATAAATTACAAAGCAACACAATGATATGTTATAAATTTTCAACTATAAAATTAATGAAAATTACGCGAACATTGGGTTAAATGTTGAATTTTGTTATTAGTTATGGTTTGAATGCGTATTATTAAAAAGGGGTTCATTTAAGTGATTAAATATTCCATGATTTATTGCTTACCTGAAATTGATGTTCATTTATTATCTTTCTTAGGAAATATGGCTTTGAATTATGACAATAATGATGAACAGCCCAGTGATAATGACGATGATGATGACGATCAAGCCGTTTCTGATTCGCAGTCTGATGCACCAGGTAAAAAATATCACATGCATATATAAATATTTCAATTACATAAGTTTACATTACAATTTTTCGATGAGTCTTACACCTTTTGTCTTTTTAAGCCTGACTCAAATTTAACATTATTCAACAACGTATCTGATTAAGTCTGAACTATTTCCGATAAAAAGTAGATATTTTCTTTGCATTTTCTGTCGGAATCAAGGTTTTAGTAGATTGGTTGAGCTGACTAATTTATGAATTAAATTTCAGCCAACTATTTTGTTGTAACTTATCGCCAAAAGCTAACTCAATCAAATGAGAATTCACTATGTAGCCTACATGTAATATAACTAAGTTAATGATATTTTGCAGGAAAATCATACTCGACTTACCAGCCGATATGGTTCGACAGGGAGCTGGATCCAATCACCGGTTCAATAGCTCATAAATACAAAGGTGGCTACTGGGAAGCCAAAGAGAGGCATGATTGGAGTATGTGTCCCAGTATATTTTAATCCGCATTTCATTTTGCTCACTTAAACTGTCTGTAGAGTTAGAATCAATTCAGTTGACGGCTAAACTCATGGCGTATGCCTTATGTACAGTATATGCAATATACCCAAGTAAAACAATATCAATAAATACACATATAAGGTATAATCGTCATCATGCAAATGTTTTATGTTGAGTAAACTCCAGCTGTGACTAGATTGTTGTTACTTGAATAGTGTTATAGTTTATTCGAAGAAAATAGTTTATTCGACTAAAATAATATTGAATATGTGAATGTTAGTTGCCTATTGGTTGACGCTTCAATTAGTTGGATTGTTCACGTCTTTCAGTTCTAGTTGTCCATAAGATCTTAAGATATTGTAAATGTCTACTCTCGATTCATTAAATTTTACAAGGTAATACAATATACTAAGGTATAAAAATTTAATAATTGTAAGATTTCACGAATATGTTGCTAGAATCTCGTTTCCATGTTTTTTGCTATTCAGTTCTGTTATAGAATGTAAATATCTTATTCGTTGGTTTATAAAAGTATCGATTTTATCTTGCTTTGTATGTGAAATCCTATGATTAGCCTTGCTAGTTTGACTTGCCATTGAACGTCCTTTAGAAGAGTTATAAAATAATATATTAAATAACAGCAAAGTGATATTAACTGCTGGATTGTTCGTTTGTTATGATTTACATTTTATTACAACTCCATTGTAAGGATTCAAAATACGCTGTTGCAGCATCACATGCAATCAATTAGTTCTTTGAAAGATGCAACAATCAATATAAGACATTAATTGCTTATCATTCATCACTAATTTAAAAAAATATAGTCACATTTAAAAATAACTCACACGGAGCCTCAGAATACGACGGTTCAAACGGATCAGAACCACCCTGGGTCTCTTTAAGAATGTGAGGGCTTTCCGAATTTGAAAATCGAGGTTTCCGGCTGTCTGTCTATTCATTTAGATTAAACCGTGTATCATAAGAGTAGAAACATAATTACCAACCGAACACTATCAGATTAAACATAACAACCATTGACAGTAATCAATTACTTTTTCTCCATCAGGTTCTTGAAGGTCTGAAGCTCTTGTAACCTTCTAGCATAATTAAATGCCACGAAATTCACAAATGATTAGGCTATATGTTGCCGACACAAACAATGCCACCTCCATTAAACTGAATCCTCCGCTGCAATATGTTTTAGTAATTAGGGCTCCGTAACTGGATTACTCGGTATAAGGTCTCGTTTCTCTAAAATTATTCAACGATGGAAACATATTATGAGTGAGCTAATGCTACAGACAATTTTAATGATAAAATTGGAAAATTGTTATTAGATTCTTTCAAAAAATTTAGGCATAAAATCTATCCACAAATTATCAAGTTGAGCGTTGAATATAACCATTTTCCTCCCATATTTCAGTTTCTAATAATTCAATTTCAAAATAATTCGTGGTGAAGGTAAAGTGTTAGAAACACAATTATAGCTGGTTTTCTAATAATACTAGTTCAAACTATTTAGTTACCAGGTTACATTTTAATTGCTATTAGTTTTTAGTCGGTGGGAGGGTTCCAGACTCATCCATGCATTATTTGTTGTCACTTTGGAATGTGAATATGAGTTTATGGTTTCATTTAATAGGGAATATGGATACTATTTATCAAAACCTAAAATATTTAAGTTGCGTTTTTATGGATTCATTTCTGCTTTTAACTATATATTCAGTTGTTTATAATAATCTTAATTTAGATGCTCCCAACAATTAGATGGTGGAAGCAGTCCACGAATTTAGGTCCTTCGTTTCAGTGAATCTTCAATATCTCTATGTTTTTTTTTATTTCTTCAGCATTCTCCTCCCGTAAAAGCTCGTCTACACAGAGAGCGATTTGTGATCCTATAAGTATCTATATTCTTCCAATGAATTCTGATCACAGATCGCTCTTTGTGCGGCGGACCCTAAATCTTTCCTAAAAACATAATAAGGTGCCTGAACTTACTTTCTCCATGATAATTCTTTCCATAATATTAGAAGGAAATCTTCAAATTATTTTGAGAATGGAATTCTGCTTCAAAGTAGTCTTAGTTGTTCTTCAAGGTAGATCACCAAATAATCGAATCGTCAATTAGTTTATTTGATGTTATGTAACTGTGTTTTCAGACAGGACAGTTCATGGTTAAAGTTTGAATAAAATTATTGCTGAATTGTAGCTACTAGCATCATGAAATTATAGTGCTCTAATGAGGTTGTTTAAACATCGGCATTGGGGAATCCCGTCTCTTTATAAGACCTCATATAAGTTAGCAATTCTATGGCATGAGTTTAGTTATAAATATGTAGATAGCTACATATTTAGGTGTGAGACAAAAATCAAAACTCATCATTTTGGAAAGAATCCAGAAGTGATGTAATTTAGAAAGAGTTTTACTCTTTACAATTTTTACCATTCACTAGTCAAGTGTACTCTTGCCAACACTCTCTCTTTCTCTCTCAAAAGGTATTCGTGAATTTCAAGTTTATTTCCAAATTGTGAGAATCTAAACCTTGTTGGAATAGAAGTGAATGTATAGTGCAATATTTCATCTAGTAAAGATTGTTTTAACTTCAATAAACAGTATTGAGATACTGACAATAATTTTCTAAATTATATTTTACAAATATAAACTATATAATAATATGATTATTATTCAACGAAAATCCAAATTAAATGCTGTAATTTCCATCTATATAATATAGTTTTATTTGTCACTAATCTTTTTAGTATGAATTATTTTTCAATTACTCAACATTATACTTGAATGTACGCTTGATTCTTAGTCATAAGAGATACATTTACCAACACTTACTTTTCACTATTTTACTTATTCATAATCCTTGTTTCCTTGAAGCTATTACATTCAGTATCAATAGCAGTCTTTTCTTGATATTATTTAGTCTTGGAAAATAATTCCCTAACATATTGTTATCATTCCCCAAGTTGCTATCTCAGATAGCAAGTCAGATCGTAGTTATCTCAGATAACTACTAACATGCAAGTTAAACAATATGATAAATCAATTGAGAAGGAAATTGATAAATATTTTCAAAAATCAGAATCGTAGTCGAAAAACTTTTTTAGAAGATACTGGGATGTGCTACAGTGTATTATTCTGTACTTTCTTTATTCATGTGCTTATTCAGCTTTGTGACATTGCTTTTCTATATCTTGCTCGAAAGTGTGGAAGAAGTCAAGTGATTGGAATTAGTGTTGATGAGGAAGACTGCTATAAATTTATATTTTGTGAAAAATATTGCCTTTCAATAGATGAGCATGCATAAATGTTAATTATATAGTGCCAGTTGTATGTTATCATGCAACAAGCCTTAAAAGAATAAGGAAATTATCTAATTAGTGCACAAGGAGTATAATGGACTCTATTATTATCCCCAACTACTATTATAGTTTATAGAAACACTCTAATTTTTTGCAGAAAATTTTTCTCAGCCAATCGATTATGATTGGCATTAAATTTCATCATTAATGTAATAAAGATGTAATTGATTTCATTTAGTTGATTTATTCAAGCCTCACTAAGAGAAAAAACAATGTATTATTTCTGTATTATTTTTAGGTCCTAATAAGTGACCTTCAATCGTTTTAAATGTTTGTGTGATAATATGTTGTATAGCGTATCAATTAAATTTCAGAATCAACTCGCATATATGTAAATTTTTGTTATTATAGCATTGTTATTTGTTTCTTTTTTGTTCCATAAAAATCGTTCAAGCGGATTATTAGGCTTCTCATTTGTATCCTTCAACCTATTATAATAAAATAAAAATTATTCTTTCGATCAATTCAAAATGAACATTCTGTTAGTAATTCGTTGTGGTTGTGATGATCTTATATTCTGAATTAGATCACCTTCATTAGTATCATAATTTTTAAAAGGTTTTGACAATAATATTCAACATTAAAATAATGGTTACACATGTGTTCACGGGCTGCCTAAAAATCAGTCAAATTCTAATTGCGATTGCATAGAAAGCATTAAGAATAAAGTCTTCTAATTTTCTTTAATATTACTATTCTTGACCATGATAAAATTAACATTTGTATGGTATTGAAACTTGGATATTCGACAAATGTATAATATCATTATAGATAGATAGATAGTGCCGTGCTACCAATTTTTCCTTAAACGGTTGGAATAGCATATAACACCTATCACACTAAGGAAAGTTGTCGGCTCCAATAAAATAGATACTTGATAAACTGTGAATGGATCTATTGCCTATGAATGAGAAATCCAGTTTTCAGAGCAAATTAACTTATAATCTTCAGATGAAAATTTTGGCAAAAACACAGAAATATAAAACGAACAATAACTTACAAGTCTAAGCGTCTAAAATTACTACCTACGAACTAAGTACTTAACCAGTTTACAGTTGAAACACAGTGGCTATTGGCTTTACTACACTAATAGCGAATTTTGCACAAAAATTTATATAAACTTCAATCTAAAACATTTATAAATTCATTTAAACAGACAATAACACAGAGCACAAAATTATACAAGCAACAGCCAGCCATGTTTTTCAGAAGAAGGTCCACAGGAAAAAAACACAAGTTGCCAGTCACGAAAGACAACGCCCTCTTCAATATCGATCTTTACAGACACGTCAACACAAAATTATAACTTATAAATTTAGAATTCACATTCTACATCTGTTCTCAATAAAACTTTAATTTGAAAATGTTATTTTAAATTTTTATACATATATTCTATTTAAATAAACGATTTATTTAGTAATTTGTTAACCCTACCTCGGTGACATTATGGAACAATGCAACAAACATTTACGATAATAAATTCTCCGTCAAAAAATTTGTCCGTCTATTGATAACTCTGACATTTACTATAAAGTTCCATAGATCTCGAATTGAAGATTCGATTTAAATGTGAGAAGAAAAATGTAATATTACAAATACCCCCTCTTGACATAAAAAAAATTTTACTGTTTGAAAAATTTAAAGAAAAAATTTACATTGACCCTAATGAAAATTGTTGAAATTTAAATTTGAGAACAGTAACAATTTTTTCTAGAAAAAAAACAATACATTGTCATCCAAAAATATTGAAAATTATTATAAAAATTCATCAATAGCGTTTGTTATATGTTTCCAAACAATATCTCAAAATATAGAATATCAATATTACTTTTGATTTAGCTTTATAATTTAAAGAAAAATATCTCAACAGAAAGTTTAATATGTAAAGAATAGTTTTTTGAAATTGCACATAAATTTAATAGATAGAAAAATTTAATTTTTATTGCATAAAAAAAATTTTAGTATGTTGAATAAAAAAAATTATTATTATTATTATTATTATTATTTTTTTTTAAATGAATTGATGAATTGTTACATTTAATTTTCACATAAAATTTCAATAAATCAAAAAATGTTCATTTCTTTCACTATTGACGCGGTTGATTTTATTGATGCACATTTTTTGAAAACAGTCCGTTAAGGCACTCAGTATGATTTTCAGTTTAGTGTGACTCCAGTGTGATGACGTTAGTGTTGGGCTGATCTGGATGCACGTAGTGTTGGGCTGATACTTGTAGTCGACTGCTGCATACCAAACTCGATACAGGTGACATCTCAGTTAGCATTGCTTCATGTTTGTAGTAGACGGCTGCATTCCAAATTCAATACAGAGTCACATAAATTTTGTATCATATTTGTAATTATACAATGTACATTTCAGGCTTGAAATGACAATGTAATTCATTTTTTTGGAAAAGAGATAGACGCTGCATACAGGATTAATTTAGGTGAGGATTAATTTAGGTAAGGTTTGGTTTTTTGATATTTTCAGTTTTCAAGGTTTAGAGTTCTGCATACAGGAATAATTTAGGAGAGGATTTTTTGAATCAATTCTTTCATGATACTGTGACTGTTCTTCTGAATTCAAAGTTGTGAATGTGAACATGGATGGCAATTACCTCCAGGTAATGCAGTAGTGTTGAAGTTTGAGATACAGAGTCAGCAATAAGCATTGGCATTGCTATTGGCGTATGCTTTGGTGTCGGCTGTGGCATCGGCGTTGATATTGGCATTGGCGCAGATTTTGGCATTGGCGAAGCTATTGGCATTGGTGCAGCATTGGCGCAGATTGGCATTGGCGCAGGCATTGACGTAGCTATTGGCATTGGCGCAGGCATTGACGTAGCTATTGGCATTGGCGCAGGCATCGGCATTGATTTTTTTGTTGTTGGCATCAGCATTGGCGCAGATTTTTTGGCTTTGATTTTTGTTGTTGGCATCAGCATTGGCGCAGATTTTGGCATCAGCATTGGCGCAGATATTGGCTTCGGCGCAGGCATCGGCGTTGACATCAGCACAGGCATCGGCGTAGATTTTGGCGTAGTTATTGGCGTTGACATTAGCGTAGTTATTGGTATTGGCTGCAGCGTAGATTTAGGCGTAGATATTGGCGTAGTTATGTCACACTAGTTTGAAAATCACCCAAATGTTCTTAACACTCTTCATGGCGTTCACTTGTTACTGATTTCGAGATTCACATGATAACTATTTCAATGTTAATGTCTGTGCTGTACCTGTTGTCTTAAAATGCTTATAAACTAAGAAGAAAAACTTGATCAGGCTATCAATACAATCTAATACACATAAAATTTATTTTAAGTATCTATGAAATTGAAATTTGTTAACATCTTATTATACAGTCAGCAATACATAAATTGTGAAATATGGACATATCAATGATAAATTTAAAAAAAATTCATTTATTCACTGTTCAAATATCAACATTTTAATCCATTCTTCAAAATAGAAATAGAATTTCATAACACCCTGTATCATTATCAAAATTGTAAAAAACAACATCATAACAACACAACAAAAATTTAATTTCAATACATATTTCAATAATTTCAGACATTTGGTTTTCTATTCAATCATTTCATAATATATTTGCATTTCATTATTATTTAATATAACATTTCATTTATAGCATGTTCATTTCACATTTATGATTTATCATTCAGGGTTTCAAAATTATTTAGTTTTAATTTTGTTCAAAAATTGTATAAAAAGCAAATTATTTAATATTATTAATCATCGTTTGTTGGATACTATAGTTTATTTCGACTCTTCAATGTTCTAAACACAAACTACATTTCATGACAAAACTTTACTATCAAACATTAAACAAGAAACCATTCAAAACATCAATAATATTTTGCTTCAAAGGCAAACAATATTCATAAGTAATCATCATTTTGCATCTATGGCAATCAACATTATTAATCATTAATTTTTGCATCTATGGCAATCAACATAAGTAATCAACACAAAAAATATTATCTCATTACTGCCTCTCTAAGTCATAACCTCTGTTATTCCTTCTTTAGGCAATAATGGGTTTCCATCTCAAAAAACAATCACATACCAGCAAAATTCTAATCAACAAACCCCACTAAAAATTCTACATACACTCCAGCATCCATTTCAAACGATAATCAATCATATCAAAATTTATAGAACAAACAGTTTTAAAATTTAAAAAAAAATATCAATTACAAAACACTTTAGAAAAATTTTAGCCTTTAACTCATTTCAATTGATAATATAACACAACGTTTTAAATTAAACCAATTATTTTTTAAAATAATTTAAAATTTAAAGACTGTATAATAAGTATAAACATTTCAAGATTATGATACAAGATGATCAAGATGAAATACTGGGTAAATAAGTTCCCTAAAAAATACAAACAAGAGAAAAAGAAAACTGGGTAAATAAATTCCCTAAAACAATACAAAGAAGAGAAAGATTAATAATGGGTAATAAGTTCCCTAAAACAACACACATTTCAAAATAAGTGATACATGATGAAAAAATATGCCACAAGCAAACAATTATTTACACTACAATGGATAGATTTTAGAAAAGTTAAGTTTTATCAACAATTAAAGATTAGGAAAATAAGCTACTATTTCAGTTTCTAATAATTCAATTTCAAAATAATTCGTGGTGAAGGTAAAGTGTTAGAAACACAATTATAGCTGGTTTTCTAATAATACTAGTTCAAACTATTTAGTTACCAGGTTACATTTTAATTGCTATTAGTTTTTAGTCGGTGGGAGGGTTCCAGACTCATCCATGCATTATTTGTTGTCACTTTGGAATGTGAATATGAGTTTATGGTTTCATTTAATAGGGAATATGGATACTATTTATCAAAACCTAAAATATTTAAGTTGCGTTTTTATGGATTCATTTCTGCTTTTAACTATATATTCAGTTGTTTATAATAATCTTAATTTAGATGCTCCCAACAATTAGATGGTGGAAGCAGTCCACGAATTTAGGTCCTTCGTTTCAGTGAATCTTCAATATCTCTATGTTTTTTTTATTTCTTCAGCATTCTCCTCCCGTAAAAGCTCGTCTACACAGAGAGCGATTTGTGATCCTATAAGTATCTATATTCTTCCAATGAATTCTGATCACAGATCGCTCTTTGTGCGGCGGACCCTAAATCTTTCCTAAAAACATAATAAGGTGCCTGAACTTACTTTCTCCATGATAATTCTTTCCATAATATTAGAAGGAAATCTTCAAATTATTTTGAGAATGGAATTCTGCTTCAAAGTAGTCTTAGTTGTTCTTCAAGGTAGATCACCAAATAATCGAATCGTCAATTAGTTTATTTGATGTTATGTAACTGTGTTTTCAGACAGGACAGTTCATGGTTAAAGTTTGAATAAAATTATTGCTGAATTGTAGCTACTAGCATCATGAAATTATAGTGCTCTAATGAGGTTGTTTAAACATCGGCATTGGGGAATCCCGTCTCTTTATAAGACCTCATATAAGTTAGCAATTCTATGGCATGAGTTTAGTTATAAATATGTAGATAGCTACATATTTAGGTGTGAGACAAAAATCAAAACTCATCATTTTGGAAAGAATCCAGAAGTGATGTAATTTAGAAAGAGTTTTACTCTTTACAATTTTTACCATTCACTAGTCAAGTGTACTCTTGCCAACACTCTCTCTTTCTCTCTCAAAAGGTATTCGTGAATTTCAAGTTTATTTCCAAATTGTGAGAATCTAAACCCTTGTTGGAATAGAAGTGAATGTATAGTGCAATATTTCATCTAGTAAAGATTGTTTTAACTTCAATAAACAGTATTGAGATACTGACAATAATTTTCTAAATTATATTTTACAAATATAAACTATATAATAATATGATTATTATTCAACGAAAATCCAAATTAAATGCTGTAATTTCCATCTATATAATATAGTTTTATTTGTCACTAATCTTTTTAGTATGAATTATTTTTCAATTACTCAACATTATACTTGAATGTACGCTTGATTCTTAGTCATAAGAGATACATTTACCAACACTTACTTTTCACTATTTTACTTATTCATAATCCTTGTTTCCTTGAAGCTATTACATTCAGTATCAATAGCAGTCTTTTCTTGATATTATTTAGTCTTGGAAAATAATTCCCTAACATATTGTTATCATTCCCCAAGTTGCTATCTCAGATAGCAAGTCAGATCGTAGTTATCTCAGATAACTACTAACATGCAAGTTAAACAATATGATAAATCAATTGAGAAGGAAATTGATAAATATTTTCAAAAATCAGAATCGTAGTCGAAAAACTTTTTTAGAAGATACTGGGATGTGCTACAGTGTATTATTCTGTACTTTCTTTATTCATGTGCTTATTCAGCTTTGTGACATTGCTTTTCTATATCTTGCTCGAAAGTGTGGAAGAAGTCAAGTGATTGGAATTAGTGTTGATGAGGAAGACTGCTATAAATTTATATTTTGTGAAAAATATTGCCTTTCAATAGATGAGCATGCATAAATGTTAATTATATAGTGCCAGTTGTATGTTATCATGCAACAAGCCTTAAAAGAATAAGGAAATTATCTAATTAGTGCACAAGGAGTATAATGGACTCTATTATTATCCCCAACTACTATTATAGTTTATAGAAACACTCTAATTTTTTGCAGAAAATTTTTCTCAGCCAATCGATTATGATTGGCATTAAATTTCATCATTAATGTAATAAAGATGTAATTGATTTCATTTAGTTGATTTATTCAAGCCTCACTAAGAGAAAAAACAATGTATTATTTCTGTATTATTTTTAGGTCCTAATAAGTGACCTTCAATCGTTTTAAATGTTTGTGTGATAATATGTTGTATAGCGTATCAATTAAATTTCAGAATCAACTCGCATATATGTAAATTTTTGTTATTATAGCATTGTTATTTGTTTCTTTTTGTTCCATAAAAATCGTTCAAGCGGATTATTAGGCTTCTCATTTGTATCCTTCAACCTATTATAATAAAATAAAAATTATTCTTTCGATCAATTCAAAATGAACATTCTGTTAGTAATTCGTTGTGGTTGTGATGATCTTATATTCTGAATTAGATCACCTTCATTAGTATCATAATTTTTAAAAGGTTTTGACAATAATATTCAACATTAAAATAATGGTTACACATGTGTTCACGGGCTGCCTAAAAATCAGTCAAATTCTAATTGCGATTGCATAGAAAGCATTAAGAATAAAGTCTTCTAATTTTCTTTAATATTACTATTCTTGACCATGATAAAATTAACATTTGTATGGTATTGAAACTTGGATATTCGACAAATGTATAATATCATTATAGATAGATAGATAGGCTGACTTTATTTTAACCTGGAGGGCGCAGCCGGCCCTCACTCCCACTTAACCCTCCTATACAATTCTAATGCATCTACATCACAACATAAGGAGATAATCTCTTAAATAGAATAATAAGTATTATGATAAAAAAGTATAAATCAATAATTGAAAAAAAACAATTTCATTTAATTTAGTAGAATATATTTTAGACTGAAAAAAAAGAAAGTTTTTCAAGCAAGAAACAATAAAATTTCACGCAAACACACACCTTTCACACCACGCACACACACCTCCTCATCCTATGCCCCGATCGCCCTCCCTCAGCCACGCCAAGACCTCCGCGCCGAACAGTGTCCGCCTCTCCACACTCCTCAAAGATGCGGGTAAGCCATTCCACATTCTGCAAGCAGTCACACAGAACGACCTATTATATGTGACAGTGCGATGGATGGGAATGCTCAACAGGCTTGCGCCATGCCTCGTATCCCTTCTGTTGATCCTGCGAGGAATTGACTCAAGTAGAGAGGAGACCCAGTTGCCAGAAACTTGTGGAGGAGCATCAGCACATGATATGAACTATTATAGAGTTTGAGAACTATTTAGAGTTTAAGGGCTATTATAGAGTTTTATCATTCACAATTACCTGATTTCCTTTCATATGTTTTCCTTTTTGTACATTTTTTGTCTAAAAAACAAATGAAATTTCATCTTGAGAATAATAATTAAGGTAGAATAGAACGACAGCCTTTATTTTTGACCTAGTGGGGCGAAGTTAAGGCGCTGTCGGCCCTCTCTTACACTTAATCCTCCAATACAATACTACATTAAATTGAGCAAGCAATACTCAATAAATGAAAATAAAACAAAACAATATTTAAAATTAAAAAAATGGATTTCATGAAAAATGCAAATCTCCCAGATTAGGTTGATATTCGGGCTATGGATAGAGGTTGACCTAACAACTGTCGCACTATAATATAAGACGTTTCGCTACAATACAGGATGAGTTATTCACTGAAATATAAAATCTTACCCACTCTCAGATTGGAAAAATTACTCATCTTCATGTGCTTATAACTCAAGAATAGGAGGGAATTTCGCCAATGTGGTGACATATTATTGTTCCTCTCGTCAAGTAAGGTACTATCATTCCTAAGAGTTTGAACAATTTTAATTCTTGACCGTTTTTGCAAAAATCCATGGATTTCATGAAATATGCAAATCTCCCAGATTTGGTTGATATTCGCGCTATGGATAGAGGTTGACCTAACAAGTGTCGTGCTATTATATGAGACGTTCCGCTACAATACACAGTGAGTTATTCACTCAAACAAAATCTTACCTCCACTCTCAGATCACAAAAATCACTCTGTGATTTTAATTTTCGACCATTTATGCAAAAATCCATCATGAATAGAAAATAATTTATTGACAAAACAAAAATCACTTGCAGAATTGCACATTCGTCTTTAAGAAGGAACACAGCTTTGGAAAATGCATTTTATGATTAAGTATCTACTTTTCTATGAATCACAATAATTTTGTGACCTAAAGGAGATATTTATGATTCATATATACGTTTCAAATGACTGGCATTTGAAGTTGTCATGTCACAAATATTAGTTCGCAATAAGGCCTGGTCCAGTTGTGGGCCTACTGGTCTCATCAGACACAAATGATGGAAACTGTATCCGATTCGATTTGAAAATACAGTACCCTACACTATAACTAAACTAATACTAATCTACGGATAATTGAAGTTGAAACATTTACTCCATAAATATTTTATTATTCCATGCTAAAAAATTCATATTATGATTGGAAAATGCAAATGTTTCTTGGAATATCCAGCCTTAACATTTTCATATTAATCATGTAGAAATTAGTTTGAATGATGGTCAATAATTAATCATGCAAAACATAATTTTTAAGCACGGTTTCTAAACACTTATAATATCAGTTGCTTCAGGTGTTTGGAGATTATTGTCTCGAAGTTCAAACTGCAGTTCCTCGTAGTCGGCACCATTTTGCATTTAGTACGGTGCTGGTTTTTCTAAGTGTTCCATATTGGCATTATACCGTACTTGTTGCCATCATTGGCTCACAACAACTAACTCTTTCTAATCACTCTACTTCCGTCTGAATTTAAGGTATAATAATATCATGTATATATGTCTACCCTAAGCCCTCTATGCTTAAAATAGTCGATGCTCTAAAATATTCTAAATTTCATCGTTGATGTTTGAATTTCGTTCTACCAGGTGGTTTTGCCCTGTTCATTGTTGAATATGCACCAATTGATTGTGTATTGTGAGTATCTCTCCATTGTGCTTCTAGGCGGACATAAGTTCCTCCTGCAATACGAAATTAATACAATCAGTGTATTTCAAATTAAATTGAAAAGTCTATCATCTATCTTCTTTACTATAAATAAAGAAAGCTTTGGACTTAGTACAAGAAAGATATGGATCAGCTGTTTGGCGCATCATGAAATCTGAACTACCAAACTGATCAACTTGAAATTTTGTATAAAGATTTTGAATTTACGAGGATGGTTAGTAGACCTATTTTCTATTTCATTATTTTATTCATTCTTTTTGTAATGATTGAAACTAGTTTATTCAATTTGTCATACATTGCCTATGCAAGAGAAAAGTGCTATCCTCAATTCCCAGTGTACAATTCATCAATTCCCAAATCCCAGTGTACTTGGTAGCACATTATTTTTCCGAGGTAAATATGTAAAATATTTAGTCAAGGTTGTACTAATAATAGTATTTTCCTTATATTGGTATTGTATGGATCCTTTTTTCAAAAACATTTGGATTCCATTATTTAAAAAAACAATAGGCAGTAGGATATATTGGTAAATTTTTGCATTCAATGTATAGCTAATTGTCGAGAATTATTGTATGTAAATTATGGTTTGAAAATAAACTATGTATTCACTT
The DNA here is from genome assembly GCF_014356525.2 of Nilaparvata lugens. Lineage (NCBI taxonomy): Eukaryota > Metazoa > Arthropoda > Insecta > Hemiptera > Delphacidae > Nilaparvata > Nilaparvata lugens. Next base: position 77,757,053 of record NC_052518.1, on the reverse strand, counting down.
TTTCAAAATATTCTAGTAGCTAATTGTCGAGAATTATTGTATGTAAATTATGGTTTGAAAATAAACTATTCACTTTTTGAAAATATTCTAGTAATTATGTATTAATTTATTTATTATTCTCTTGAGGTGTAATTCCTAAGCGACTGTAGTCGCATTGTATTAACAGCTATAGTCTATTACTATATATATTATTGAAGTCTGTATGTCGAATACAGCACGGCTACAAACGCTTAAGGGGCGTTTTCTTAGCCAAGATTACTTGAATTCAAGTTTTGTATAAAATTAACGTAATTTGCAAACTTGAAGTCAAGTTTTCAAAAGGAGAAACTTGAATCCACTATACACAAATGTAGACCCTTCTTCACGTTTTGTAGATGTTGAACATATTTACTTTTGGATTCAACTTGAATTTTGAAGGTACTATCCAATAAGCTACAAATGAGAAAATGAGATAAAAACAGTTGTCAGTCAATGTAGAATGTATAAAAACAACTAAATAGAAAAGTATGATGCAAAAAAGTGAGAAGAAAACTTTTAGATTTATTAGCTTTTTTAATTTATGATATTACTTTTGAGGTTATGAAAACTTGAATTCAAGTAAACTTAACATCAAGTAAATTTGATTTGAAGTTTTCAAAATTACCCATTAAACTCAAACATTAAAAAACATGTATTCATGTAAACTTGACATCCATTTAGGAATTGCACCTGAAGCGTGTATGAGAAACGATAAATTAATCAAAATAATCTTAAAGATTGATTTGTTGAAAACAATAATAATTTATGTATGGTGAAATAAGAAATATAATAACCTACCTAGAGGAACAAAAGAGGAGCAAGAAACGATCTGCCGCCTGCAACTTGAAGAGGATGGTGAAGAGGGGGGACGAGCACAGCCACAATTATTATTATTATTACTATTAGCAGTATTTGAGCAAGCACCGTTCTGCTTATCAACCATTGTTGCATTGATGCTGGACGTTCTCTGGCACAGCATTGCATCAACCTTGTGGAATAGCTTCTCCTCGTATTCTCTCTGATTGTCTTGATTATATCTTGTCGAATATTTACTCACCCACTGGCTTCTCTTTAAACTGCACCTGCAAAATTTTAATAGTACTTGAATGTACAACTCGAATTCACTAATATTTTTCAGCACAAATTTCAGATAAAAACTTGAATTTTCTCTACTTATGAAAATTAACTAAGAAACTCGTTTTACATTTGTCGACGAGTGTTAGCGATAAATTGGTATTATATTATATAAAAAATAATTATAAGACTATAAAAAAATATATATACAGAGTTGGTGAAAATTATGGAAATAGCTCAACATTTCATTTACAAGGATATTTTGACTGTACGTTTCATTGAGGAACCTATTCAAATTGAAAAACTACTTTTCTATCGCTTCAAAGTTTTGGTCCGTCATCTTGGATCTGCCATTTAAAATTCAACTTCATTTTTTTAATGGAGAGGTGCACATAATTACAGAAAATGAATGGCAAAAACCGCACATCGATATCTCAAACCGTTTCAAAGATACTAATAAATCATAATAAATACAAAAGTTCAATGAATGAGAAGCCTACATTAAAATTCTTAGACAGATCAAACTTTTTGTTCAGTGCTGGATATGTGAGTAGCTGTCACTATAAAAGTTTACTTACACTTAAAAATGTAAATCTCGATAGTCAAGATTTAAAAATGTAAATCAAGTCAAGATTGTTTAGATTTTCAATGTCAGCCTTACACATTTATTTCATTGTTGGTTATCCATCTTGTTTCCACTATTATATCACTATTAAATTTTATAAAACTTTAAAGTGAAAAAGCACTCACATTATCTGATAGCAGAACATTAAAAAATAGCAGCATCATTCAAGAAAATAAAATACAAGGTTGCATACAGAACAAAAAACTCACTGAAAAAACTCTTGTCCCCACACAACACCTCTCAAAATCGATACAATAGACCAGGAATTTATAAGCTAAATTGTAGAGATTGCAGCAAATTCTACATAGGTAAAACAGCTAGAAATTTCAATATAAGATTCAAAGAACACACAAGAGCCATTACCCATCCGTCCTCCCATTCCACCTTTGCAGAACACATTATCTCCACTGACCACACACACCCTGACAACAACCTCGAAATACTCCACTATTCCCACAAAAACAGAATATTAAATGTACTAGAACAGTTTGAAATATACAAACACACCAAACAACAGCCAAACAATATTCTAAATGACCAAATCAACTTTTCCTCCCACACCCTGTTTGACAAACTCATTTAAATACTCCTCCATTAACCACCAAAACTCCCCTCCACCCCAACCAAATTTCACCCTCATAGCCTTAAACACTTCAGTTCCTGTTTGGCTTGAAAATGTTCCATACCAGCACGAAACGGACGTCGCCACATCAAATAATGTGAGTGCTTTTTCACTTTAAAGTTTTATAAAATTTAATAGTGATTTATTTTATCTTTGTCAAGCTGATTTTACAGATGAGACACTTGATGACAGGTATTTTATTGCACTTATATAATGAGCAGTCAAGCCACCATCAAGCCGTAAAATTCCTGCTGGACTTACTGCGGTGAAATAATGTCTGAGAATCTGTACCATTATAAACAATTTTTGAATAAATACTTTTTTAAGCTCACTTGAGTTTCATTTTCCTTCTGTGCTTTTCAGGATCAACTTGCTTATTTGATGGTCTTCTCAGCAGTAATTTGATTTGTTGTTGATCTTCTCCCTCTCCCACATCAGAGCCTTCTTCTTCTTCCAAACTGTCCTCTCCAGAAGCTGAGCTTGGTGTAGTATTGGAGTCCGTATTTTGTCCAGCATTGGAAACTATTTTTTCATCACTCAAAAATAAACTGACCCATGTACCTGTAACAAATCGATATTTTTTATTCAATAAGCTGATGATAGAATTTTCAAAATGAATACTCTTCACATTAAATAGTATTCGTCATAACTGTCATAACATGAAAGTAGATTACATAATAATATAAGAAAATAAACTCTGTAACCTGAAGAGAGCAAAATAAGAGAGGAATTAAACTACATCATTTGATCATATCGACAATAATGGAGAATACGGAAAATATTGTAGAATTCAAACGGTTTTATATTCCGTTACTTTCACATTTAACATTCAACATTTTTTACAAGAAATGGATAACGCATTCGTAAGCAATAACGATTTATTCGGAATGAAAATAACAACAGATTATAACTTGAAATTGAATAATAAATTTCAGAAATATATCTGCTCACTTATCAAGGAGAATGGAGAAGTTTGCTATCTCCAACAGTAAACGATTACACAATGGATTTATTGAAAGTTAATATTGATGGTTTTCCACTGTGGCAAAAACACAGCAATGAAACAAACTAAAATACAGGAAATCAGTAGTGAGTGAGATGCTAATTTCAATGGTAATTCAATATGTATTGGATATTAGAAACTTAATTTGTCATAATGGCTATGCCCTCTAAAAAGAGTTGTGCATAAACATCACAAATAAAAATATATAAATTGCAACAATATCAAAAGCTAGAGTTACCGGAAAAAATCTATAACAACCAAGGCATAAATTTATAAAATTATCATAGTAAGAAGATAATTTTACAAACAAAACAATTATAAGAGCAGGATTATTAATGAAATCATCGTGCAGCACATAATTTGTATAGTATATAGCTAAATATAAATAAAACCATGCAGACTCTTCAAGTATTGCAAACAAGAGTCTATTCACACCAAGTTAATGAGTTCCCAGTGTATGAATAAGTATTCAAAACTAAATAATAAAAAATTGAGTATTTTTTGTCATTATTTCAATGGTAAGGTTGAACTTAATTGAAATAAAAAGGTAAATAAATAAAATACATGCAGAGTGACCTGGCTGGCTCAGAACTCAGGACTGGCTGAGGTCTCATCTGATCAATTTCAAGGCCTTCATGATTCAACGACTGATTTTAGGTACCCAGAAAAGACGGCTTAATGTGTCAATCTGAAACACGGGAGTGACCCGAGAAAAATATCTGGCCTGGCTGAAATTCGATCCGTGGTCTCTGGTTTACAAAACCAACGTCTAAACTACTCGACTACGGCCACTACGTAAAAAAATAAAATTAAGAACGGTTTGTCAATCAAACAGAACCTGACAGTGAAGAACTCTTAAAAAGATTGCAGAATCAGGCGATACAATCTATGTAAGATAACCTCCTCTAAGGCTGGAATCATGGTGGAGCGATGAAGGTAGCTATAAGCCTGAGAGTGCTGCATTTGATGCATTTAATTCGATGGTAGCGCACTCTATCTAGCACTATGCACTATGAACGCCACCATTTCAATACATGCATTATATTGAACACTCTACATTTTGAAGCTACCTTCGCCGCTCCAACATGTTTATAAAAAAAAGATAATCTTTCTTAGATTATATCGGCTGATTCTGCAATATTTCTAGCAGTCCTCCACTGTCAAGCTATGTTTAATTGACAAACTATGCTTGACTTTATTATTTAATGGAGAGACGGAGTGGTGTGGACGCTGGCTTTGTAAACCAGAGGCCTCGGGTTCGAATCTCTGGCCACTCCCGTGTTTCGGATGGACACGTCAAGCCATCTGTCCATAGCTCAAGTTCATTCAATCCATAAATCTATAATACCTAGTTGGGTATCCTTGGTTTTGTCGATTTGTGGGATGAGTAGACCTTGCTGCCTGGAATTAGGAGCAAGTTCGATGCCTTCCCACCACTTCCTGTCTTCTTCGCATTCTTTGCTCTTCAAGTCTTCCTCTTTCTTCTTCATCTCTTTGAATACAAAACATGCAATAATTATTACAAAATGCAAATAAGTAAATCAATACTACTCATATGAGAACTGCTTTTTGAATGCGAGGTACATTACTTTCATATATTCTCAGTTAATTTCATTTTTTAGCCAGAACATTTACTGTAAGGGTGACTGGGGTGTGGAGAAGCTGGTCTGTGCTACAAGGGTTGGGTCAATGATTTTACCTCGATAGTTATAGCATTGCAATTTACAATCTATCCAAATTGATAGTTTTAATACTATCTGCAGCAGTAGATAACAATAAATATAGATTATTTGTCATATGAACATGGATAAATTATTTATTTATATTGATACACAATTATTCAAATTAAAAATTATTGAGAATAGAATGAAATATCGCATTTAACCTTTTATGGTTGAAAGTCTAGAACAGAATAATTCAACCTTTATTGAATCGATAATTATTATTGAACGAAAATCCAAATTTAATGCTGCAGTTTCCCCGAAGACTTCTGCTACTGCAAATATTGACAACAGGGTAAAGTTTCAAAGGCTCCAGCTACCTGTTTAACCTGTTGTCAATATTTGCAGTAGCAGAAGTCTTCGGGGTGAAGGGGTTTGTTTAATAATAAATTATTAATTCTTTAGCATTTGGATGAATGCAATTTCTCAGAAATTTCCATCTGTTTATTGATTCGAATTGAAGATAATTGTTAAAAAGGAACTGACCTTTGTTACGCTTTGCCCTCACTTTAACATTGAGTTCAACAGGCGAAGCAGAATTCAATTCATCGAAAATGATTGGTCTGTAAAGCTCAAATATGTTCATTATGTCACTGTTACATCTGTTGCCCTTCAACATTGGATTGTGTTTCTTGCACTTACAACCCTGAAAAATCATCAAAATAAATTATTTCAGATAAAAATAGTAAATTGTACAGAAATGACTGTGAATTTCTCTGAATATAAATAAGACAACAACTCAGATGAGTCTTCCCTAATTACATTAAATGAAGTGAAAGTGAAGTAAAAAAGAGGCTACAATTATTGACTCATCCCCTGTCTTTAACAGACATTATTGACTCATCCCCACCCCCTATACTGCAAAAGTGACTGCACATATGCGAAGTACGGTACACTGTCAGTAAACTGCTTAGCTGTGAGAAGACGTGTAGATCAATTTCCTCAATTAGTTCTCGAGCCCATGTAAATGAGGAACCCAACTGAGTTTACTATCGAGAATTTATTTTTGATGATTTATTTTTTGAATTCTTACCGCACCGGTTCAATTTCCTACTAATATCTATGAAATCTGCCAACTTATTCTAGCCTCTCTGACAAAGTCGTGTGAAATATTTATATCCTACTTCCTTTCAAAGCTTTTGCATTGGCAAGCACACGAGTCTTTTTATTATTGGTGACGAATGTCACACGTAAGGGACGAGCTGTATTTGTGGCCCGGCCTACACGGCACACTCCATCCAAGGCAGCCTCACCTATATCAACCAGTATCACCTTATTACACAAATCCATGATAATTTTAAAATTCACCCCATTCATTTGTTCAACACCGGAAAATATCAAGTTATTCCTTCTTTTACACGTCTCCGTCGCTACTTTAAGCTTAATAATTTCCATTCTCAACTTAGAATTTTTCTCCTCCATTTTGCCTTAATCTTCTATTTGATGAACAATGCACTGATTTCTTCGCGAATAATACTTGTCAATTACTCAATCATATTTCGTTGTATATTGCTGAAAATTTCTTCCATTCTCAACATTTCCATCCTTGAGATGTAATAGGTGCGATAGAACTAACAAAAAAGCCTCTTTAAAGGAAATTAAACATGGAACTCCATAGAAGTCGCTTAGAATTACACTGTAACGGGAATGAAAAAGACTAAATTTATTCAACAAAAATCAGAAACCATTCTCTTATAATTGAAGATCAAAAAATAATGTTTTGGAGATCGGAGATTGAAGGTTTCGTTGTTGTAAGTTAATCAATCTCGGTATTTTGCTGGTGGTAGTGGTGATGATAAGGGGTGACGATTAACGCTTTTTATTTGCTGTCAAATGGAATCAGTAGCAATCCAGCTGGCAGCAGCCACACTCCAGTTTTTCGGTTCAAAAAAGTTCGTTTACAAAGATCTTGAAGAAAGTGTGTTTGTGTAAGAGTAGCACTAATATTACAGCTGATTTAAGATCAATAATAACAATATAAAACAAGTAGTACTCTTTTTATTTGAAACATTTTAAACCTTTGACACATTTCAACGACTAGTTTCGACCTACTTTGGCCATTTTCAAGTTAAAATAAAAAAGGGTACTACATGTTTTATATTATTGTTTTTATTAATTTGAATAAAGTAGCCCATACAAGTGAAGTGATTTTAGCTGATTCAAGATATGAGTTTATAATATTATGTGGTAAGTATCAAGCAGACGACAAATCTGTGAGGTCAGTGCTATGAGAGTGACAAGTCCTGTACGCTAGTGTTTTTCGTGATCCAGTAAAAAATTCGGTAACTTGCTTGTTCAGTGGTCCAGTACAAAGACCTTAAAGAGGTAGGCTATCTTTAAGGTCTTTGGTCCAATATGAATAGAGGTTATCCAACATGGTGTTAGTTCAAAATCGAAACACAAATCTCACGTTCCAAGCAATGGCGTCGGCACAGCAAACATAATCCAATAGTTCTATCACTATCACAAGAACTTCACGTAATATACTGTAGAAAATTATGAAATTGAGTAGAGAGAAAGCCCACACTTCATGAACTGACACCTCAGAACTGCCAACCTGCCTGCGTTGCTTACTATTCTAAAAATATTAGATAGGCTACCTTTTTCGGGTTCTGCAGGGACTCAAACCGATATGCTTTGACGCCGCAGCATGGGTAACGACCTGGAATGGAGGAGCCATTATTAATTAATTTAAATTTTCAAAGTTTTTGTTCAATGAATTTTATCAATAAAACAATCAGAAGGACTCTTTTTTACAAAACAACCTTATGAAAAATGTACTCGGAAAATTCAATTATTTAGCCATAACTTTTTTGAAAGTGTAACTAATTTTTTCCGTGAACAACAAACCACACACTGTGAGTCTACACTCGATGTAGCCTCCAGGTCGAGTGGCCTCCAGGGAGGAGGAATCTTTATTCATTGGCCTCACGCAATTACATAGTAAACTTATACTCTGAAGCGAACCTACCAACTGGAAAAGTGGTTGAACGCTGTTGCTCCATGGAGAAAAACTGAGGACTCTCGGGGTGATACCAACACTGATCATAATAATAGACTGGATAATAGTTTTGACAACTCAAACAATATAAAAAGTGGCCTTTGGTCCACATGTGCCAATACACTTTTCTCCAACACATCAGGTCAGCTTTCAGACTACGTACATACTCAGTAATATTCCAGGATCCATCTCTAAAAAAAAAACATTAAAATTAGTTTGGCCTGTCAGTATCACACATAAATACTTCCGGTATCAAAATTATAACTTGTAAAATAATAACCATATACAGTTTATCATGTATTATGTAGCCTATGTATTGACACATAGATGGATCTTGAAGCATTGTCAAATTTGAATTCATAAATCGAATAAATTTTCATTACCTTACAAAGAAATTAATAAAACTGTCATTCCACACCATAAAATTAACACATTTATATAGGCCTACTAAAAATTAATATTAAACTATCTAAATCATTGAATTGATATTTGCATTCAAAGCTCAATCAAATTATATTATTATTTTGCGTATAATTTACATTTATAATATAATATTTATATTATTGATGATATTAGCACCGTGAATAAATCATGTATGGTGATAGTAACGCCGTCTTTATCCAATCAGAAGTATAGTATCATAGCAGTTATCTGTGGAATCTGCTCATATTCCATTTCTTACAGAAAAAAACTCTAAAATATGTGTATAATCTACAGGTTTGCTAAAGTACCTTTCAGAAACTTTCAAAGTAATTCGTCCTTGAGTAATTTATCTTTGGAATATTTAAAAATTTTAAAGGGAGTCACTCTAGACATGTAACTACAGTGGCAGATATTAGCAATCTATACTTCTTATTGAAGTAAGAAGTAACAATAAAATTAGACGGTATCTATAGATCGACAGAAAACAGCTCGTGATTAGAGAAAAACACCTACCGAGCGTGCATTCCAACCAGATTGCCTTTGAAGTCCATTCGCATGCGATTGGGTATGCACGTTATCATTGAAGCAATTTTTTGAAGTATCATTTTTTTACAATAGAGACACTTATAAATAGCAGCAAATGACACAAAGTGGCCTCTCCATGGCTCTGGTTCAGGATGAGCGAGGGCCAATATCATCTTGCAGTACAATCTTGACCGGATCTTGTCTCTTTTATCTCTCAAGTTTTCCAATTCTACATTCGAAAACATGTTTGCTAACCTGCACAATATCAGTCTCATAAGTATGAAAACATGGACTATAAGATCAATAAACAGAAATGCAATTCTAATGAAACCAGAGTGATGCCCAAATAAGCTTTCACTGCTTGGATGCTACTATGGAGTGAGGAAAAATGTTTGGAAACAAATATTAGGAAAGGAGTCCCTCCTTATTTTGTGGTAATAATGATCGAATGATTTATAGCCATATATGACTAGGAAGCAATTTTTTAGCATCATTTTTTACATTAGAGGAACTTATAAATAACAGCAAAAAACACAAAATGGTCTCTCCATGGCCCTGGTTCCTATGCAGCAAATGATAATTCAAAGGTTGATAACGCCTTATTCGACTGAGATATCGCAGTCATTCTATGAAAATCCTCCAAAGTTCCATGCACGTGTTACGTTTTTGATAAGGGTAACTTCATGATATTTCTTGCATAATTATGAACACATTTTTTTAAAAATTCAACATTAGTTACAAAATGTTGGCATACTTAGTAAATCACGGTATCATAGGTATGCTACTGTGTGCTGGATGTAAATTCAAAAAAAAAATCACAACTCATTATTTCCACAAAATCAATAATATTAATTTTTTATTGTATTTGTGGGGTAAATTAGAAATATTATGTTATTTTGATCCTCATTGGTCCAAAAAGTATAATGCATTTTCAGTATTTATGTGGCTGAAGGAAGGGGACATTGAGGAGGTGAGCTTTTTGCCTTGAAGAGATGGGCGCCTCTGATTTCAAGTACAGTTATTCAACCATGGAATTTCTTACAAAATGAATAATTAGAAATATATTGGAGCAATATACAAATATTATATTAAATTATGATAATCTGAAGCAATACTGTTGATGTATGATTAAATAATACTCAATTTTATGTAACCTCCGAATTGGAATACACTTCTATATGTGTTATATGTGTTATACCAATTTCACAGGTTATATCAAATAGAGTTGAATACTCTCCATTCACTAGGACTCCCTGATAGTCAGTAGTGTCATCTCAGGAAATCTGTCACTAGCAATTTCACTTTGAATGAATATAGATAGATGAATACTGCAGTCGTAAAAATTCATGGATAGAATAGAAATGAGGAATAATGTTTTTATGAAGAATAGAAAATTTTCAATCAAACCTGGTAACAATACTATCATTGAGACAGCTGATATTAGCTGGCGATTTGATTATTTCGTTTATGTTGTTCCTACAGTAATGAAGGCAGATTTCGAGGAGAGGATCCATTTGTAGGAAAGAAGCAGACACTAAAATCGGCACAACATTTGTAGCATCTGGAAACATAAAGCTATTTGTTAATTGATTTTAAAATTATCAGAAACTATTGGATAACACTTTTTAAGCCAATAAAAGTTTATTGCATTGATGACAGTTGTGAATTTCTATTAGAGAAAGTTCTTCTAAGTATGAGTATCTTGAAATATATTACAAAACCATAAGTTATACTCCAAAAGTATGGAGTGTGCAAATTTGTTATTTTTTTCAAATATCTCAATAAATTTTGACTTTGGACTATCAACTGATTGGCCATTTTTCCTTCAGAATTTATTGCTCTACAATATCCAATAGTTTAAAATACCTATCAATCACTAAGTAAACAGAGCATATAGTAGATTTCAGCCAGCTTTCATAGTTGGTAAAATAATATACAGGTAGCGGTGGTCTAAAGTTGCAATTTGATAATAAAAATTTTAACTTGCTAATAATATTGTTGATAACTTGAAGATTATTGTGAAAATATAACATACATTATTAGACATTATGAAATAAGTTTAAAGTTATAAGAACTCATTTGAGTTATCTTTATGGGCTAGGTTATGTTTATAGAATGCAGTAATTCCAGCAGCAGCAGGCAATGGTTTCTGTTTCTCAATATTATTCTTTTTTGAAAAAGTATGACAAAAATATTGTATGTAACTTGTATGGCAACGTCTTTGTTTCGGGCAGAAACGATCATACTCATGCGGTAAATTACCGTTACCGGACTTGTGACGTAAATTACTACTGTATAACAATGAGTTTTCAGTACGGTATATAATAAGTGTTTCATGAGCAGTTGTGGGAAAAATTAAATATTAAAAGGGTGCTTTGGTTTTTAACTTTTATTGTACATACAAGTAGCCCTGAATAACAAATTTTACATTCTGCACTCTTCACTAGAATGCCTCAAATATTAAGGATTCCACTTACCTTATATTAGTTGTAATTGAAAAATTATGGGTTTTCTTACCCAGGGTAGGCACGGAGCCTCTTGGGGAAGAATTATCCTTTTGACACCAATTCATTAGCCACTCAAAAATGTTAACATCACAGTGAACTGAAATGTCCATGTCTTGCAGCCGTTGCCCTTGAATTAAGAATAAAATCTATAATTGTTGTCTTTTTACTGTGAACGATGTCCACATAAAGTCTCTGCTTCGCAAAGGTAATGGAAAAAAAATGTGAATACATAAAAATGTTCATAAACATGTAAAATATAATAATAAAATAAAATTATCATAAACATATAAAATAAAATAATGTAATGCCTAGTCAATTAAAAACACATATAACTTGTCTTATAGTATTGTAACACAAAGTATAAGATAAATATAAAGAAAAATAAAAATCTCAGTACCCTTATTAGAAACATTTTATCACAACATGTTGTAATAAAAAGGGTACTGAGATTTTTATTTTTCTTTATATTTGTATTACAAGTAGCCCTATACAGAAAAGAGATTAAAAAAAGTATATGGCTGGGGAACAAGAATAAACATACATAGTGTTCCAAACTCCCTGTACTAATATTCCAGTGCATTGTTTCTGGGTACGAAACATATCTAAATATAATTTTCAAACTGTTTGAAAGTCATTAGTTACTCACGCAGCCACCATTTTTCACTTATAATTGTTTTCTAAATAATGGCTGAACATGCAAAAGTGAAACTTTGAATAATCATTTATGACAATTAGTCATAACTAGTCCAAAAATCACAAGAATAACTTTTTTGGGTTTTGGGAACGAGACGGTGCCGCACTACCTGACCTGTATGTATTGTTCCATGAAGGTTGAAAAAGGTTCATACTTCAACTCTCCTCTATCACGCTTCATTACCCTCATTAGTGACCCCTTCTCTTTACTAGAAGACACTTATAGTACAGTCAATACAGACATAAAAAAGGGGGTGTGCTTGCAATTTATATTGTAGTTCTGATTTTTTAATATATTATTTGGATACATGAGAGTAGTCCAGAACCAATTTCTTCATGCAAAATTTTCTTGTGATAGATACAGTCACAGTGGCCCAAAAACTTCGTATTTTCGGTTCATTTACCAGTTAAATAGTTTTCAGCTATTTCTGCCAAATCCAGAAGTCGGACAGAAAAATTTGCTATCGCCTTTTTTAGATTATCAAATTGTGAATAAAATTATATCATTCGGAACTCTCTATCTCCGATCAGTACTGAGTTATGATTTTTCGAAAATGAGTAAGATTTAAAGAAAAAATAAATTCTGATGAATTTTAGTTTTTGATCAACAATATCTTCCGATTGTTACCATTTAGATGTATAATTAAAAATCCCTCTGGGCGTATTTTTGTGCTCTACAATCTGAGATCAGGTAGAGCGCTCTATTCTCATATAGATTTCCAGGTACACCTGCCAACAATGCTCCTTGTATTGTGAAAACACCTAATTTTCAGCTTCAACCCTCATCACCAACAAACTACATTGCCCTCACATTGATATTTCGCACAATGATATAAGTTCATGAGATTATGTCCTATATGAGAATCACCCGTTAGATGCACTCCATTTCAGTATATTTCTTAGTGGAGAGCCGCGCATTGGAAAACCTCAAGGATAAAAATTTTCAAATACTTATAGCTTTTGACACAATGCTCAGATTTCATAGTATCTACTACACTTCACTCTTCATCATAATTCAAATTCGGTCGAAAAATGGGAATTTTTTTGCTGAGTGTACTTAAGCCCATATTCCAGTACACAAAAATCTTTACCCACTCATCAATAATTAAACTATTGTGCGGACGCCGTGCATGTAGCGGTCGTCTGTTGCCTCAACTATTCACGACCGCCCTCTAGTGGTCGTGATGACAGTGATGCATGTGACCAAAGCGGCATCTTTATACACATCGAATTTGTTCGTACTTCGGGCGTCTGCTTGGGGGCCTGCTTACTTGAGGGCCAACACGAGTCTTGAAGGTTGAGGATTCATGCTGACATGCAGCTGAAGCGAAAATGTACGTCCACGATATAAATTTCATTAATCTTTACATACAGGTAATCTTTATCTTTATATACAGGTAATCTAATTTTTATCTAATCTTTCGCTAAAGCGAAAATGTACGTCCATGATATAAATTTCATTAATCTGTATATACTGTAAGTCTCATTATTTACATTAATATTTGCCTTGGTCTCAGTTTAACCAAATTTGTACTTATCATCGATACAGTAATATGTTTGTTTATTCAATCACTGTGAGCTAACGCTGGTTTACAGCTGATAGTGACTAGGATTGTCCACCAATATATTTCTCCGAGTGGGAAACTTTTGATTCATCAACAATAGGCCACAAAACTGTCAAAATTTGATAACAATAGTAGACCGCTGAAGGGTCACTAAAACTTCCACCTGTACATTTTTTTTTCGGTGGTCCCGTCTCGTTTCCAATGCCCACTATTTTATTGAATTTAATTACAAATCGATTGACACCTCATTTTCCAAGATCAAATGAATATTAAGTGAGACATAGCAGCTTTAGTGATAGGTAACCGCTAGAGATTTGTTACAGTGCACGCCAAAAGGCATGCTGCTAAAGTCTGCCTCAATAATGCAACAATCTCCATCTGCTTTGCATGTTATTTGTGAGCGATTTTAGATTTTTCCAAACAATAATAAAACGTTACATAACCTTTTGAAGGTAGGATACCTATAACTATAGCTGCCATATCTCACTTAATAGGCGGCTATACGTTCAATCTTGGAAAATGAGGTGCCAATTGCTTTTTGTAATTGAGTTTACTAAAAAAGTTATTCTTGTATTTTTTGTAAAATCAACCGTTTTTTGTTATTTAAGAAATGAAATTTTAAACGGCCGTCATTGTGATGTATAAATTTTCAAAACATTTTTTTGTAGCTTTATGACTATTTGTCATAAATGATTATGGTTGTGCAAAGTTTCACTTTTGTATGATAAGCCATCACCCAGCTCTGAGCATGGAATTGCTGACGGGTGTCCAGTTGAGTCGGGGGAGTCATCAGCATCAATCTGATGGGGAGTTGAAGTATGATTTCAGGAGAGCGGACTATCTTTCTCTTTACAATATCCTTAGAGATTAAAATTGGCAGGTGCTTTATAGTATTAAAGATGTTGATTCAGCGGTAGATCTTTTTTATTCAATCATATATTCATGTTTTGATCTCACCATCCCAAAAAAACGTGTCAATGCAATTAACTCGAAGTATACTCCTTGGTTTAATCGGAATATCATACAGATGATTAAGAGGAAAAACAAACTCGCACGGAAGAAAAATTTTTCGGCCTATCATAGAAATCGGTTCAACGATATTAGAAGAGAGTTGAAGAATCTCATATCCCGTTCTCATGATGAGTATATGACTAGGGTACAGAGGAATATCAAGGGTGAGTCGAAGGAGTTCTGGAAGTTTGTGAATAGTAAGCGTGAGGCTAAGGGGATCTGTCAGAGGATGGAGCTCGGTGATAGGGCCTTTGTGGGATCTGAATTGCCCGATGGTTTTGCTGAGTACTTCAAGTCGGTTTATACTCCAATTACTTGCACCTTTAGTGATAACGTGAATCAGATTAGTGAGGAAAATGGAATTAGAAGGGATTTGGCTTCCAGTTCATTAGCTGTTTCATCAGTTTCTGTTGAGAGCATAAGGAGGGCAATTAATAGAATGAAGCCACTCACTACTCCTGGTGAGGATGAGGTTCCTGCATTCATAGTGAAAGGTTGCAGAGATGTGTTGGTTGACCCATTGAAATATATATTCGATTTATCTTTGGCGAAAGGTTTATTTCCTACAAGGTGGAAGATTTCCAAGGTAATACCTGATAAATATGCGCCTGATATCTATCAAAATAACTTTTCTGGTAGCAAAATTAATAGAGGACCAGGTAGGCTGAGTCCTGAATACAACTCATCCTACCAAAACAATAGGTAATGCGAATAATTGCAAAATCAAGTAGTGAATAATTGTTATTTTTATTGTTGAATTAATTGTGATGTAAGTTTCAAAATACATAAGTTGAATGTGATGCCAATTTTAAAGACTTTCAAATTGTGAAGAAACAAATTCAAAAAATAAAATGATTTTGTATTCAAAATTTTGAATATTATTCAATGTCCTGAAATGACAAACTCTTTGATTGCCTTTGCAGGCACAGCTCATAAGTAAGATAAATCTATATAAGTAAATGAACAATAGCAGTATGAATGATAATGAATGAATGAAAATAGACAGATGAATGAATAAGAATGGATTATATTACAAATTTATGATGAATATACAATTACTCAACCTGAGTATCTTGAGGATGTCGAAAGCTGTCGAAGATTGTAGGCATTTGTAAGAAATGCTCCGGCAATGGAAATCATCATCACCATACCGGCCAGAGAGTGGGAGGGTATATGTAACCCCAAAGTGGAATGCTAAATTGCACAGTCGACCAAGTGAGTGGGAGGGTATATGGAACCCCAAAGTGGATGCAATTTCGACTGTCAATAGAGACTGCAGACCTTTATCGGTAGATTCGATCGTAGGTAGAATTGTAGAACAGATTCGGTAGCAGATTGATTCGAGAGATGTAGAGAGAGATTGAGTTTCCCAAAATCCAAACAGAAGTTTGAGATTCAAACACAATCCGTGAAGACATACAAGTTGTTTGATTGAATTAGGCCAATATTTATCGCAAATATGCCAATGAAACATGAAAGTACTGAATATTCAGCTGGAATAAATTCAAATTCGAAAATTGAAAACAAGAGCTGGCCAATTCCCACATTCCGGAATCGAGTTGAAAACAAAGAAGCAGCACACCAGCGCCACACAAGCCGAGTGGAGCAAAACCTACCTACAACGATTTCCGCAAGTGAGAAATGCAAGAATAAAGATACAAAACACAAATATTATTCAAAAGAAAGTGAAAAAGGACAAATTTGAAATTAATCAAATAATACTAGACAACAAATTGAAATTATTACAAAGATACAAATATTGAAAACAATGCAGACTAAATCTGCCAAACGTTGGCTATACTGGCAACGCGCTAAATTCAAAGATCAAGGATGATGCAAATTGAGTTTTAACATAGACTGGGCCCCGTTTTGCAATTAGAAGAATTGTAAAACAAAGAAGAAAGAAAAAAAATATGTTAAAGAGATTTGCATCATTCGCTATCATCTAATGGCAAAAGTGCAACACTAGCAATAGAACGTTTGAAAACACCAGAATCAGTTAGAACCTGGATGACTCTAACCTTGTCATCGGAGCCAGGGAAAACCTCTGTAATACGTCCAAGCTTCCAGAGTGTTGGTGGTGTCCCAGGATCCTTCAATAGCACAAGAGTGCCAACTTGAAGATTGGGTGATGAAGAAGACCATTTATGTCTTTTCCGAAGAGTAACTAAATATTCTTCAGACCATTGTTGCCAAAATTCCTTTGTGACTTCAGCAAGTCTATTCCAACGTGCAAGAAAATTCACATGTTTGAATTTCTGCTTATGAGAAGGCAAAGCATTGAGTGGGCGCGCAATGAGAAAATGCCCAGGTGACAAAAATTGAAGATCAAGAGGGTCCTCAGACAATGGAACAATAGGTGAAGAATTCAAAATAGCTTCAACTTGTGCAGAAAGAGTACACATTTCTTCAAAATTCCAAATATGTTTGAAAGCAATAATTTTATATATACTCTTGAAATTTCTTATTCCTCTCTCCCACAGACCACCATGATGAGGAGCTCTTGGGGGAATGAAATTCCTTTGAATGTGCAAAGATGCAGCTGAATTTTGAAGTATTTGTTGATTGCTAGGCAAGTTGAGGAAGTCACCTAACTCTTTGAGATCATTATTTGCACCCACAAAAGTGGTAGCATTGTCTGAATATATATTCCTTGGAATACCTCGTCTTGAGATGGAATGGGTGAGAGCAGCCAGAAAGACTGAAGTGGACAGCTCTGATACTACTTCTATATGTACAGCACGAGTTATCATGCAAATGAAAAATGCAAAATAGGCTTTACCAAATGTCCGTGACTTTGGACCACCAATACGGAGACTAAAAGGTCCAGCATAGTCTAGACCAACATTCATGAATGGAAAATCAATATTTACATGCACAGAGGGCAATTGACCCATCAATTGTGCAGCTTGAGTATGAGTGAAACGAAAACACTTGATACACTTTCGCAGAACATTCTTAACAGTACGCCTTGTTGATGGTATCCAGAACCGTTGTCTGATTGCAGCCATGGTTGCTTGCTCACCAGCATGACACAATTTGTTATGATGATAAAAAATCAGTGCCTTGGTGAATTTGTGATTGGCAGGAAGCAATATCTGATGCTTGAAATCAAAATCAATATTAGCATTAGCTAAACGTCCTCCTACTCTTATGAGGCCATCAGAGTGAATGAACAAAGACAAAGAATGAAACTTACTGGAGGCATTCAACTCATCATTTGCACATAAAATTTCCAACTCCTTGTGGAATGCTTCAGCTTGAATGGCCTTCAATAGATGAATTTCAGCATCTTCAATTTCATCAACTGAAAGGGCGTCAGTACGGCGATCAGCAACTTTCTGACAAATGTTATGTAAAAAACGCAGAACATAAGCAGTGACACGAATAATTTTAAAACTATTGGAAACACGTTCAGAAATAATGGATAAAGGTGAAACAACTGCAGTATTTACAAGAACTGTATTGGGAGCTAGAATAGCTACATGAGAAGAGAATGACCTCCAACTATCAGTTGGATCAGCCAACCATGGGGGACCATGCCACCAGAGTTTGTTGTTTGCTAATTCACTAGGAATCATGCCACGAGAAATTAAATCAGCTGGATTGTGAGATGATTTCACATAGTTCCAGACATACTGTGAGGTAGATTCTTGGATTTCACCTACTCTCAATGAAACAAAAATTGACTTTCTGTCAGGAGGAGACTGCAACCACTTGCAGACAATTTGAGAATCTGACTAGAGAAAAACACCTGAAATAGTCAAATCAAGAGAATTCAAAGCACTTACAACTTTGTTAATGAGTCGTGATAATACTAAGGCACCACAAAGTTCCAAATTTGGAATGGAGACAGGCTTGAGAGAAATTCCGGTTGATGTTTTGGCGCTAGCATCAAACACAACTCTTGTTTTGGTTGTAGTGGAGTCAGGCTTGAAGACAGCGTGATGTGGAATATAATAGACTTGTTCCTCAGGGGCTGGTGGCGGTACAGGGTGCATGTGACCTAAATCTTCATATTTCTGCATAAATTCAACATATTGAGGTTTGAGCTCAGGTTCTTTAAGAAATCTTTTTTCCAATAAATGGAAACGTTTCATAGCTTGAGTCCTTGAATGACCAAGGGTGGCAAATGAATCCTTGCGAGGTAAGGACACTTGGAAACGACCATCTTCATGCCTGATGGTATTTTCTTTGTAGTGTGCTTCAACCCTAGCACACTCAGGAGAGACAGGAATAACTGAAGAGACTTCTTCCAGCTTCCAGAAGGTTTCCAACTGATTGGAGACTTCAGCTGTGGAGACAAAATTGGTAACAAATTGATTAGATGATTTTTTGAGTGACACTGATTTAGGTAATTGACAAGAGCCAAAAACAATCCAGCCAAGTTTTGTATTTTGTAGGATTGGAACATCAGGTGACACAATAATTTGATTGCCAGTCATGATTGCGGCATAAACGTCAATACCCAATAGGATATCAATTTTCTTAGATTTATGAAAATTTGGATCTGCAAGTCGAATATTGCTTGGAATCTTGTAATAGTTAAGATCAATTGTGACACGAGGAATACATGAGGCAAATTTCTCAACAACAATACATTCTTGTTGCGTTGACCAAGTATGATCAGATGATTTTATTAATACTGAGTGAACAACTGTAGATTTGGCTTGCATACTGGACACTCCATTAATCAGATTAGTTACATGACGAGAAGGAAGAGCTAATCTATCAGCCAACTCTTGAGTGATGAGTGAACAATCACTTCCTGTGTCCATTAAAGCATTACATGCAATTAATTCACCATTTGAACTAACAACCAGAACCTCTGTGGTAGGTAATACTTGAACTGATGACTTATTATTAGAAATGATGGATGAAGCAGCATGTGAAACAACTGTTGTTTCTGAATTATCAGATTGTGAACTAACTGAATTTGATGCTGAAGATGAATGGGCACTAGAAACGGTGCACTCATTCTGAGACTGAATCACATTAGAAACAACATTCTTACCTCCTGAATTGCTAGTAAAGGAATCATGTAGAACAGTGTGATGTCGCTTATCACATTTTTGGCATCTCTTAGAAGAGCAGTTGTGATTGTCAGTGTAAGGATTAAGGCAATTGAAACACAACCCTTTCCTTTTGATTGCATCATAACGTTGATTGATGGGAATCTTTGAAAAATTGACACATTTGAAAATCCCATGAGATCGATCATTGCAAAATTGACAGGATACTGATGGCTGAAAATTATTCAGAGTATTATTTTGAGCAAAAGGACGAGTATTTTGCCTAACATTGGGTGCATTTGAAGTAGCTTGAGTAAAAACCTTTTGATTAGTTGGTGGATTTGAGGGGCTATGAGATGAAATAGCATCCATTACCTTACATTGATTTTCAAGAAATTCCCACAGTTTATCCATAGTAGGGATTTCATTTATTTCAATGCGTTTTTCCCATTCGCGCAAGATATTAGAGTCAAGTTGAAAAGTGATTTTTTGCATGTAAAGTAAATCTTTAATTTGAACATCCAATTTGAGCGCTTCTAAATCATTAATGTGACATTTACAGTGATCAATGAAAGCTCTAAGAGATTTGGAACAATTTTTCTTGAGTGCTGGGGGTGATTCAATACCTTGAATGTGGGTACTTGCAATTAATCTGGGGTTATTGTACCTCTGTGTAAGCAGATTCCATGCAAGCTCAAAGTTTCCATTCCCTGGAGGAATATTCTGAATGCGTGCAAGGGCTTCACCACTGAGAGCTTTGCGCAAATAATACAGCTTTGTAGCTGGAGCCAAAGTTTGGTTTTCAATAACCATATTGGAAAAGGTATCACGGAATTCAAGCCATGAATCAAAGGAACCTGAAAATTCTGGTAACGGTACCATTGGTAATTGTAGACCTTGATAAATAGGCATAGTGGGTTGCAAAGGCAGAGAATTGACATTATTAGCAGTCACTGAAGCAGATGGCGATTGATTTGTGTTGATTACACTATTATGATCTACAGACCCCGGTGATTTGGGAACTGGAGAGGAGTTTGGTGACTGATGTTCCATTGCCGGTGCTTGAAATGTAGCAACTTGCTGCTGTGAATCATAATTTTTCAAAATTGTATTTACATTAGCAATTAACATTAAAAATTTTTCTGTGACAATTTGATGTTCATTGTCATCAATGTCATCTGAATCAAATTCCAGGCTTATCTCTTCATAACGCTGCTCAAAGTTGAGCAATTTAGTTTTGACTGCTAGTAGTTTTTGAAAATTATTTTCATCATTGATTTTAAAATAAAAATATTCAGTATAAAGCCAAGATAGATTTTTAATGATGCCACTTCTCACAGTGAGAAGGCTGTTTCGTTTGCCTTTAGGAGGCATATTGAAAATTGGAACGATACCTCAATTGAAAATGTTCGACCTCCTCTTACCCTGGATGGCTACTGGTGTTGTATCCAATTGTTGGGAACAATGACATAAGTGCTTGGTTGAATGTATCAGTATGAGCAACTCCATACAAATATTACCCTTGAACATACAGAAATAAACACTATGAATAAAAGTATAAGACAATAATCATTACACAATTGATGTAAAATAATGAATAAGAATAAATGTATTTTCTAAGCATATGTCAATATGAAGTATCCGGACCGGAGACGGCCAAACTTATAATGATAAATATGTGCCTGATATCTATCAAAATAACTTTTCTGGTAGCAAAATTAATAGAGGACCAGGTAGGCTGAGTCCTGAATACAACTCATCCTACCAAAACAATAGGTAATGCGAATAATTGCAAAATCAAGTAGTGAATAATTGTTATTTTTATTGTTGAATTAATTGTGATGTAAGTTTCAAAATACATAAGTTGAATGTGATGCCAATTTTAAAGACTTTCAAATTGTGAAGAAACAAATTCAAAAAATAAAATGATTTTGTATTCAAAATTTTGAATATTATTCAATGTCCTGAAATGACAAACTCTTTGATTGCCTTTGCAGGCACAGCTCATAAGTAAGATAAATCTATATAAGTAAATGAACAATAGCAGTATGAATGATAATGAATGAATGAAAATAGACAGATGAATGAATAAGAATGGATTATATTACAAATTTATGATGAATATACAATTACTCAACCTGAGTATCTTGAGGATGTCGAAAGCTGTCGAAGATTGTAGGCATTTGTAAGAAATGCTCCGGCAATGGAAATCATCATCACCATACCGGCCAGAGAGTGGGAGGGTATATGTAACCCCAAAGTGGAATGCTAAATTGCACAGTCGACCAAGTGAGTGGGAGGGTATATGGAACCCCAAAGTGGATGCAATTTCGACTGTCAATAGAGACTGCAGACCTTTATCGGTAGATTCGATCGTAGGTAGAATTGTAGAACAGATTCGGTAGCAGATTGATTCGAGAGATGTAGAGAGAGATTGAGTTTCCCAAAATCCAAACAGAAGTTTGAGATTCAAACACAATCCGTGAAGACATACAAGTTGTTTGATTGAATTAGGCCAATATTTATCGCAAATATGCCAATGAAACATGAAAGTACTGAATATTCAGCTGGAATAAATTCAAATTCGAAAATTGAAAACAAGAGCTGGCCAATTCCCACATTCCGGAATCGAGTTGAAAACAAAGAAGCAGCACACCAGCGCCACACAAGCCGAGTGGAGCAAAACCTACCTACAACGATTTCCGCAAGTGAGAAATGCAAGAATAAAGATACAAAACACAAATATTATTCAAAAGCAAGTGAAAAAGGACAAATTTGAAATTAATCAAATAATACTAGACAACAAATTGAAATTATTACAAAGATACAAATATTGAAAACAATGCAGACTAAATCTGCCAAATGTTGGCTATACTGGCAACGCGCTAAATTCAAAGATCAAGGATGATGCAAATTGAGTTTTAACATACCCATTTTCAAGTCTGGCAGAAGGGATCTGATTGATAACTATCGTCCAATCTCCCTGCTGTCAGTCTTCACAAAGATTTTTGAGCGTGTCTTGTATGGTGAGATTTTGTGTTACTCCCGTCCTCGCTGATATCGGACTGTCAACATGGGTTTCTCCCTGGAAGGTCTGTGGTCACCAATTTGATGGAGTTCACTATGGATGTTTCGAGGGTAATGGATTCTGGAGGTGAGGTGGATGTCATTTACACAGACTATGCAAAAGCATTTGATCGTGTTGATCAGGGAGCACTGTTGAGGAGACTTGATGATTTGGGTTTTTGTGTGCAACTTGTGAATCTTTTCAGAAGTTACTTATTCCATCGTACCAATTATGTTATGATCAGGTGTTCTAGATCAACTCCCTTTTTCAGCACTTCAGGAGTTCCACAGGGGAGTGTACTCGGTCCTCTTTTATTCCTTCTATTGATCAATGAACTGCCTCTCCAGTTAAAGAAAGCAAAATGTTTGATCTTTGCTGATGATGTAAAGCTCTACATGGAGATTACTAACTCCAATGATTGTAATTTGTTGCAGCAAGATCTTGACAGATTGGCTAGATGGTCTTCTATCAATGGACTAGACTTGAATGTTAGGAAGTGTAAGTGTATCTCATTCTCTAGAAAAAATTTGAAGATGAACTTTTCTTATGAAGTACATGGTATGAATCTGGAAAGAGTCGATACATGTAAGGATTTGGGTGTAATCTTTGATAGCTGTCTCAGGTTCTCAGTGCACAAAGACTATAGCATAGCTAGAGCCAATAAAATGCTAGGTTTTGTTATGAGGAATACAGCTAACTTCAATAACCTTGATG
Source organism: Nilaparvata lugens (assembly GCF_014356525.2). Taxonomy (NCBI): domain Eukaryota; kingdom Metazoa; phylum Arthropoda; class Insecta; order Hemiptera; family Delphacidae; genus Nilaparvata; species Nilaparvata lugens. The sequence continues at coordinate 77,733,472 of NC_052518.1, read as the reverse complement.
CAATATGTACTGTTTATGTGTCATTGGTCCGGAGTGTGTTGGAATATTGCTCTGTGATTTGGAACCCTTATACTGATTTGTGTACTCATGGTCTTGAGGTAGTTCAGAATAAGTTTTTGAGGTTTCTCTATTACAAGCGCTTCGGCCAATCCTGTCCTTTGGGTTTTCCTACAGACCGTTTGAGAGGTACCTTTCACTTTGTATCATTGAGATTACGACGGGAGAGAGACTCATTGATTTTCGTGCATGGTCTGTTAAGGGGTCGATTTTCTTCTCCTTCACTGCTCTCATTGATCAGGTTCCATGTTCCTGCGTTCAATTCCAGAGATCATCCCACCTTTGATATTATCAGATGTAGAACGGTCAGTGGTTACAATGCTCCCCTGTTTAGGTCTCTTCGATTATACAATAGGCTTAATAATGCATTAGATTTTTTTGATTCAGACAGTGTGTTCAGGCGGGACTTGTTAGATTTATGTTTGTTGAGTTTTGTCTTTTTTTTTCTTTCCTATGTATTACATAATTTATTACCTAGTGTTTTTATTTATAAGTTTCATATTTGCAAAGTTTCCATAATTCTCTTTTCTTTGTTTCTTTTTTCTTTCCTTCTTGAATTCTTCAGTATTAGTTACATACTTAGTTCTTCTTCTTTTATCTGTTATACTATAAGTTTCATATTTGCAAGGTTTTCTATTATCTTTTTTTGTATTTCGATCAAATGTTTCGTACCCATAAGAACAATTCCCGAGAATATTGGTAGGGAGTTATGTTGCAACAAACTATTGGGCCTAAATTTTAAAGTGAGGTCCACGTTATGGCCTAATGGTAGTATTTTATTAACGGTGTTGCTAACCTTGTCTATCATTCGACAAAAAGAGATAGTGATGTCCTTCTAGCTCCGCAACGTTGCCAGATCTTTTTTACAATATAATCAACAAAATATTCAATCTCAATTATAGAAATTGATTATTTAATCATTGAAAAATAATTATATTTCCTGAAGAATAAAAAAGATAATTACTATAAACAAGAATTAATTGTCAATATTCAGACATGGTATATCAGCTATCCTCTATGGAAGGCAGAGGATCGGCATCGCTGTTCTCCTATCTTCCTACACTTGCAATATAACGTGGACCTCACTATAGTTATTCTTATCAAATGATTGACTTCAACATCTCCTTTAACAAATAATTACTACTAAACAAACATTTTCATTCAATTTCATTGCAACAGAGAGTTTTACGGCATTTCATTTCCTTTGCAAAAATTTTTAGGAAAGCATATCTGAATGTGATTAATTACTCGTTAATTATTGCAAAAATTGAACTCATCAATGTATAAACAGACTTATTTACTTACCAGTAGTTACTTCAGCAAAATAACCCATTTTTGAAATAAGCAGGCGTTGGGAACATCTGAAATCCTTTTTTAAATTTTTAGCTTCATCACATACATGAATTTCTACTTCTATGCTGAAAAAAAACAATAGTTAATGAGCATGATTAATCACAGAATCAAAATATTAGTCATTAATAATATTGCAGTTACAAAATCTTTTCTAACCAAATCTCTTTCAAGTAAATAATTTTTCAATCAATAAATATTGACAAACACCAATTTCATAACAAGCCTGACTTTTGATTATGTCTAATAATTTGATTGTATGGGAGATGTTGAGGTAATTCTTCATAGTAAAAAGGAAAAAGCATTGATCTTGCCAATACCACTATCAACTTTAAAAATTTCAGAAATATAAAGTGTTTTTAAACAAATAGGCTATATAGTGGTATTGGCAATATAAATTGTATTTTTCTTATCCCAACTATATAGGATGTTTACGATGTACCCAACTATACTGGGTGTAACCAGGAACAATTCCATACAGTATTGGTAGGCATTTCGTAAACATTCTGTATAACACTAACAACTATGCTCTGAAGAGTACATTCGTGGATAGTATGAAAAATATTTAATTTTAACAAAAAAATTATATAATAAGATATATTGCTTCCTCAATACTGTATTCATGAATGAATATCCAATAAAATCAATTTTTATAGCTACAAATGCAGAGAGTTATGACGATATGTGTCAGTGAACAGTACCTTAAAATTCTTACATACAGAAATGATAATAGTTTACTCACTCATTTGATGGAGAGGTTGAAATCCTAGAAGGTGAGAAAGACTTTTTCTTATTTTCCCTAGCTAATGTTATTGATGCAGATTTTTCAGGCTTCTTACTTTCCATGTTATACAGTAATTTCCTCATTTGACTAGAATTTGTGTTTGGTTTAGAAAGATATGGCAGTACTGAATCTAAAACAGCTTCAGAAAGAAGATAATCCAACTTGTTTTTTAGTACGGTCTCCGCACCTTTCATGTTTATTTTACCATCCGATATCTTGTTATATTTTTCTTCGGAATACATAGTTGTAATTTGTATACCCTTCTCTTTGTCTCCTGAGCCATTTTTGCAGGATTCTTCCGCTTCGGATACTTTTTCTGATTTTGAACGCGAGTGATTATTACACGAAATATTATTTGAAGCTTTCTTCTTCGCTTTGTGCTCCACATGGACATTAAATGCTGATTCAGTATTCGTTAAAACTAGATCAACTGAAGGATTGGCAGTACCTTGATCGGATACAGAGTTCATAAAATGTTCCAAAGTGTCTTCGGATGTATTGTTTTCAAATAAACTTTGAGAATCAGGGTTCTCATCTACACCTCTAAATATATCTTGCCTTCCATTGTAAACCAATTCCTCAAAAAACTCACAGCTAATCACGTTATTCCATTCGAAATGCGAGCTGGTTGAAGAGCAGAAATTATTCTCTAATGCTTCATTAATGTGATATGCGGACGACACAAAGTCCAAGAACTGTTTCAAAGAAATTTTATTTGACTGAGTAATCACAAACTTTTTCTCAATCAATCGTGAGGATCTCTTGTTTCGATCAAATTTGTGAAGCGGTTCCAACTTTTTAGACATTTTTATTAGGCTACAATTGAAAGCTTTCAAATGAATTGAGAAATTTTTTCAGTGTTTATAATAATAGTTAAGAATTCTGCTTCATGAAAAAAATTACCATTCTCATTAATAACTATGATGAAAAATGATTTCTTGTAACCGTACAGAATCGCTGTTCAAAACTAACAACATATCGAATCAAACTTTGTCAGAAGGGGAGTATTGAACAAACAACTGCTCACTGCATGACGACAACGGAAAAAAGTGGGGACGTTATGAATAAAGAGGGGTCCAGTTGTTATAGTTACAGCATATACATACTGATCCATGGTCTTCAAGTAAGCTCTCCGTTTTCATGTGAACTATTCATTTTATCTATTGCCGCGCAAGGTTTAAAACAAGTTAGTTGAGTTCGACTTTGCTATTGAAAAATTAGGTAGGTACTAGAATCATACTTGCAGCAAAGACGAATTCAGTGTTCAGTCAAGTTTCGTTCTAAGAATGGTTCATAAAATAGGGCCTAATATGAGTTAATTTATTTATTTTTACAGCTAGCACTTTTCATTTAAGCGATTGAGAGAGAGGGAAATAGGCGAACCCTTCAATGTTCGTCTCCCACATTTAAATTTAGGCTAATAACTGATCGAAATAAGCTTGTCATTTATCACTTTTCATCACAGTTTTACTCTGTTCAAAATATTTTTATAGGAAATTTATTATTTAGAACGATTGAATATAAAGAATCAGGATGAAGTATTATGAACCATTATGAAATTTAATATAATTGAATTACTGAGAAATGTTCAAGGTAGAGACAACTTTCGAAATAATAAAATTTTCTTTTTTATCTGATTGAACATTATTATTTGGAGTTGAGTTTGATCTTATTTGATTCCAGATGAATTGAATAGGTAATGAAATTGGATGTTGACTCATGTAAAGCATGATCACTGTACAAATGGAAGGGTAAACTTGGATTATAGTAAGAGAATTTCTCAATAAAATGTGGCCGAATATCAATATTGTAGTTTTCATATTACACACCAGATTTTTTCCATAACAAAGCATTTCAAGCCAATGATTTGACAGCAATATTTCTTCAAGTGATTTCCAAATTAATGCTAATGGTGAAATCAAATTTTATATAGGTAAATTGTTAATATAGCTATAATTAAGCATGCGATCAATAAAACAATGGGAATGTATGAAATGATGTATAAATCACAATATGGTACATATCTTTATTAGTATCCAAAATATTCACACTCCTTGGAGCAGAAACAAACCTATAAAAAAGTATACTCTCACATAACACTTGCACCCATACATTTTATACATTAAATGGTACACAACTCGGAAATCTCGGAGATTTATACACACATCTTGGACAAACTTCGCAATTGAAACACGGTGCATGCTAAATAGAATACTCAACTTCCAATATGTTACTGAAATTCACAGTTTATAGATCCATAGTTTGCTACTCAAGGCATTAAAAATAGAAATGGAAGTACACAATAATAAAATATATATTATTGAACTATTTTTTTCTTATGCAAGGGAAACGGATTTTCAGTGTGAATTATGGATTTAAAGAGTGAGAGAGAGAATGGAAAGAATTGTTATTAAACTATGAACGTTTGTATAATAGATTGCGTCCTGGATCCTGGAATCCCTAATCACAATGATTTATTACATTGTGGCAGTCTCTTCATGAATTTGTAATATTATTTATTTCTATTGGCTTCTAGAAAGTTCTCTGTTCTTGTTAGGATATTAGAATAGGTCACTGTGAGTAAATTCATTTTGTTCGTGGACCAGTGGCTGTTAGCAATGAGCCCGAGGGATTTCGTGATAGTTATACATGCTATTCATAGGCAATATTCAACAGGATGATGGAAATGTGCAATTGGCATTCACCCAAGATTCCTTCAATGCTAAATTAAATTTGAAAAATCAGGAGGCACCATTGATGATCGAAAGCTTCGAAGTGAATATTGGGATGTTGATCTTAGTATTGAAACCAGTGATAGTACCAAGTATTTCAATTCGATTCAATTTCCAACATCAATGTTATACCAGTTAGCAACTATACATAACTTTTGCATATCCTAATCATAACAAATTTGTGTGAGGGATACGTGTGATATTAAATTTAATTCAAACAGTAGAATGATTGTAAATAGCTATTGCAGTATGCTATTTAATAATTGATTATAATTATGACATCTGCTTTACTAGACATTGTTGGAGGTTATTGATTTTGTTCGGGACTTTTACTGGCCTAACATTGAGCTGAAAATGGAAACTTGGTTAATGGCGTTGCATGTGTGAAAGTGTCAGCCCCGAAAGTGAAAGAGCTTGAAATCCTCATTATTAGAAACAACAGCATGCTACCAAAATCGTTGTCCTTGGAAAATCTACTCATTGACTCCACCACAAAGTCCAGGAAGAGGAAGACAAGAGAAAGGAGAGGCTGGAGGAAGAGGAGGAAGCGGTGGATGTAAAACAGATAGGGACTTCGTCAAATATGTCATGTAGACTATAATCTGGACAGAAGGTAGTACTTAATAGGGCAGGAAACAATGTTAGATTCTTGTTTATATCGTATAATATTCTTACTTCTGAAATATAAAGAGCAAGGCTGGTAACTAAAAATAATTATGGAAAAATTAATAATAGGTTCGAATATATTGAATAACCTCCAAAAATATTATATTAAAACCGATAGAAAAATAATCTAATAATTAAAATGATACTGCGATAGTTTTTGACAATAATAGCGGTTCTATTATTAATAATCATTGAAATAAATATTCACAATAGTTACTTTACACCAATTCACTATTATAAATAAATAGGTAGAATTATCAAAAACCTATTCACGGCTCAAGCCACAGGACCACATAAAAATCTCTAGAATTGTCATGGTTTACTTCAACAGTTAAACTAGCATAAGTTCTTTGCAGGTATTTTGCTTAGAAATTAGTTTACCCAAATTTCATTTGGGTAGCAGAAGAAGGTGGATGATGAATTTGTTTAACTCTCTAGCGTTTCATGTATTATGTAAATTTATATATAACAGAAACTGCATTTTGCAAAAATTTGAATTAAGTATTTGATAAATATATTAAATATTCAATTTATAAAATATTTTATAAACATTCGGTAATACAAGAAATTGTAAAGCGTAAAGGTTTGCAACTGTAATTTCAAATTATTAGTTTTCATGGATCTTTTTTATACAGACCTGTAGATAAATACACCTAAATTTTATCAAGTATTTTATAATTTGATGTAAATTAAAATCTTTCACGAAAAAAGCTTGAAGGTTGAAGAGATTGATCAGGTCAGTTAATAAGTAACGTATCATTTCTAAGACTGGAATTTCAAGAGATACTTTTTGTAATATGATGTAGGTAGAATCAATGCAGCAATACAAGATAATGTTGTACATATATTCAATTTTAGAGTTGACCTGATAAATGTTATTGTAATTAATCAGTCTATGATAGAAATGGAAATTTCAATTACGGTAGCTATTTCTTTGAACGGGGTTCTCCTACATTGGGAAGGAAATAGCGCTCCATCATGTTACAAGAACATAATTATATAAACAAGCTCAGAGAACATTCCCACTAATACTCGAAGAATGATATCTGAATCTGTTAGGAAAGCTCTCATTTTTATAACAATACTATTGAGGGGAGAATAAACATTTTGACTCTTTTTTAATAGCAGCTTTTCTTAAATTCAGTTTTTATGGCACACTCAAATGCGTTTCAAAAAAGAAAATTGTTAAAGGTAAATTGAAATTACTCAAGTTCTCTTAAATTTAATACAACTGAATGAAAATATTTTTTCAAAGCCATCAAAATAGTATGTGATACAGTTGATAACATTGGAGAAATGCATAGTGGAAGAATTGATATTAAAGCAGATGAAAATAAGTGAATTCCAATTTTATAATTAGTTTTATTAATTAATAATTTCATTAGGAATTCTAATTTGAGAAATTGAAAATAATTCATTTGAAATATAATGAGAAGAGCCATACAAAATAGTTTATACAAAAGCTAATTGAAACTTTTTTTAATAGAAATGGTGACAAATTTTGAATACAAATAGGATACGTCAGATCCAATTTAATACTTCATGAATCATGATGCAGGAGGGCCTTTATTTTATTAAAAAAAACTAATATGAAGATAAATAATTCTAAAAAATATGTGTCTTATATTGAAAACACTTCACACAAATTGAAAACATTTTGGTTACACCTATGAGTAGAAATAAATTAAAAGACAAAATAACAATAATTATTACAACATGATATTATAATCGTCAAATAAGTTTGGAACAATAAGTAAATGCATTCAAGTATTGTGTTATTAAATCAAATTACTTAGGATAGAGATGACATAAGTATTAGGACTACGACTATCAGAAGATGCCAAACAAAACGTATATAGCTAATAAATAATTGTTTGAACAAATGGTTTGATGTGATAATTTCAGGTACTTCAATATTTTCATCGATAATAATCATGTTATTCATATCCTATGTCTATCATTTTTTCATTAATTGCACTTTTTATGAACTATAAGATGCACATAAATCAATAACTTGAGTTGCTACATTCTTGTAGCAGTAATGCACTTGGTGGAGAACTAAGATCAGGCAACCTTGAATATTCCAAGAAAATCTCAAGAATCAGACAATTTCGCCAATCTTGAAATGATTCTATATTTTAATTGAACGGACAGGTAAAAGTTTAATGCTTCAAACGTAGATGGTAATGTAACAGAAAAAAATATTCCCAGTAAGTTTCAAGTTACTGTCAAAGTTATTAGCCAAGTCCCTCCTAATCATTTCTATACTTCAAAATTTGAAGATGATACTTACAATATCTAAAAAATGTAAATGCATCTTACAGTTCATAGGAATACTACACTTTGGATTCAAAATGTTGAATAATTTCATAGGTAATCAGGATATGATTTACAAACGTTAATTTAAAACATGAACAAAAATATTCTTGAAGCCTTTCTATGATGAAGCATGGAACAATGAGATATAAATGATAATTTCTACGACTAATACACAACACATAAACCTAAAACGATCAACTGTACTTAAAATTCACATTCATATTAATTAAATCATCATCTGGAACACTACAATAAACATTGATTGAATAAAAAACAATTATTTAAAAATGTCATGAAAATTCCACATATAGGCTATAATATCTGTGTTATACACGTATAAATTGTGATGTATTGAGATTCTTGGACATTTAGAAACGTAATCTGATGTAATATATGTGTCAAACACGTATAGATTGTGATGTTGTAATGAGATTCTTGAACATTTGAAAACTATGAGGAAAACAATACTATTCATGATACAATACTGGACAAATTGTCTGTGTGTCACGGAAAACAGAAAGGATTCTCATTATCTTGTGTAGCAGATCTAATGTGAGTGCAAACGACACACATATGGGCATTATCCATAGGATTAGATAAAAACATCTATGGTAATAGGCACTGTGAGACTTTAGGTCAAAGGTTATTTACTAATACAATAGATCGAATTAAACAGTCTTTTATTTACACTTGGAACGACCATCGAGTAATTTCTTCCATAGGTCGTATTGTTCATGATACTTGATCATATGGATACTGATGGACTTTTTAATATTACAAGGATTGAACGGGATCCTTTTATTGAGGAACTCGTTTACATGAATGCGAGAGACATTTATCGCTTCGGCAACAATGCCTGTTGTGTAAACGTCTTCTAATTTGAGATAGTTTCTTCCGAGAGAATTAGTGTATAGGTCATGCATTACATCCCCTGACAACAGGTACGCCGGACCTGTCACGAAATCAGGGAAGACAGGCGGCGAAAACTGCCTAGCCGACACAAAATACTTTGATCTAATATTTCTAATTGGCTTCCATTTTTTAGCCAGTCTTCCATAGATGATACGCTTTTGATTTGAATGCTCATTTATGAACACAAGTAGCCTAGGTATATTAATAAACATGTCATCATCGGTTTTTAATACAAACTGTACCTTGGTACAAAAATTGTCCACCCATTCGGTGAGGGACACAGTCTTAAGAGTGAGGTTGTCATAAGAGTCAATAAAACGTGATCTTATGATGTCACCATACAAGTCGGCTTCAGCACGAACATTGGCGTCGACAGAATGGGCGTTGGCTTGGACTGGTGAAGACAGACCCAGCAGAAAGCCAATCGAAATGTCGGATCGCTGACCGTAGTGACCCCACGTCTGGCGAATGGCCATGCGGGCTTCCTGATGCTGAGGAGCCGAAGTTATGGCAACTAGTAACTTGAGCTTATCACCCAAATCTGGACAAAGTTCTACACTGGCGATGTCATGTCCAGATTCGTAGAGCCGTTCTGTCAATATTCCCAAAGTGTAGTCGCCATTCTTTGCTGAATGTGGCTCAATCTTTTGAATGTTGTTAGTTTTGCTTTTTTGTTCGACTACTTTTGATGGCACTACTTGGCGGGGTGTACTGCGCGATACTGTTGGAATACTTGAGCTTGGGTTGTCAACCGCAACTGCAGCCGCCGCCTCTTGTGACGGAGATGGTGATGCTGATGCTGATGTTGCAACACTACTTGCTTTTGAGCTGTTCAGCGTAACGTCTGCACATAACAAAATACATATTACTATATTTTTGGAAAAACTAGATGTTTTTAATAAATAACATTAAACATTATCCTGCAGATATCGCCAAAGATAAGTGAGAAACCAAAGCTGAATTGATGATTTATTTATATATATCATAACCATAAAAACTAATTAATGAGCTACAACCATAAAAACTTGAGATAACTATGTACAACATAATAATTATCTACAGGGCATTAAAATCAGGGCATAAAACTTGTAGAAAATTTAATTTCGAAGAGAAAGAGGTAGAAAAAATCTATAATTGACAAACGCAACCTTAAAAAAAATCCTTAATTACATACAAAACGCATGAAAAATAGACAAAACCTGTTGAGCTCTTTATTTTTCATGCGGGACTATTCTTTTAAGGTTGCGATAGTCTATTATAGACTTCTACATCTTTCTTTTCAAAATTAAAATTTCTACAAATTCTATAAAAAATATTTTGTGTTTATTATACATTTAACATAGTAACGTCATAACCATAACCATGTTATGATTTATTTAGTGTTGCAACACTACTTGCTTTTGAGCTGTACAACTTATCACCCAAATCTGGACAAAGTTCTACACTGGCGATGTCATGTCCAGATTCGTAGAGCCGTTCTGTCAATACGTCAATTGACCTTTTTTCTGCTTCAAACCTTAAAGGAACTTGTTTTTTGGGACAAAATTTCGCGTATTTCGTCATATATCTTGAAAATTACTGTAGCTAAAGGTCTGAAAACGGTTTTATTCAATTTCTCTGTTCATTTTACATAAAGTACGCTGAATTGTACACCTTAATTAACAGCCAACAAATACCCGTAGGGCTTCGTTTCAGTAGGGGCACAGAAATTCAGACGAAATCTTCCACCCTGTATAACTTGGTAACCAAGTATTTGGTTACGGACCTATGTTAATTACAACTTTTTTCTTCTTTTGATTAGACGAATCACGCCCTGACTTATGGGCACCTTTTTTCAGAACACTCTGTATAGATAATGCTTCTCAAATGTATATATGCTATTTTATACACAAGTTTTGGGTTCGACCTTTTTTGATTGCCTCTATAAAGTCTACAGATGTTTCTAAATGAATGAATTTACAACATTTAAGAAAAAGAATAATGTTTCAAGCCACAACTAAAATTCAATTGAATTATTGACGTGATACTACATACTAATAGGAATATTATCAGAGTGAATAATTGATAAAAATTGCTGAACTTATCATTCAATAATTGATTAAAATTAAAGATTCATTGAACTTGATCACCAAGTGTCACTTTATTCGAGAAATTTGTAATCTATGTACATTCTGCATCAATCTGCTTTAGTATGGGGTTTTTCCAATTCTGGGAGGATTCTACAGAAATACTTCTAGACTGGTTTGATAGCTCATTCAGTGAGCAACGCGTTCCTTTCAGCTCTTGTTCCAAGTAAAATGGAAGGAAGAGAATATCAGGAGAGAATAGGTAATGAATGTTGGAAGGCTGGAGCCAAGCCAAGTAGGCGCATCAGTCTGTCCTTTCAGTCTATGACCTTAAACAGAACCTACTACTTCATACAAATTTGTAAATCACTTCAATTCACGAACCTGAAAATCGTGCATTCAAACTGATTCGAACTTAAAAAAAAAGTTTAGAAGTTTTGAACTTGTTATGCTTCTCCTCATTTCCTATTCTATTGGCTTGCAGAATATATAGGAAATATATATATATATATATATATATATATATATATATATATATATATATATAAGTTTTGTTAGATCACAGTTCCTGAAACATTTCTTCTTAATAATGTGTTGTAGGCTTGTGTCACTCTTTCTTATTGAAAATGTGGATCAACTATCAGACTATTCTACAGATCCTACAATGTAAATGAAGAGTTGACTAAAGAGTGAGAACATATGCAATGATTTAGATGAAATTGAAGATTTATTCAATGTATGAAGAGTGAAATTAAATTATGAAGATGATAATGCAATGCTTTAAATGAAATACTAGAGATTTTTCAACTAAATTCTATAGATTTTATGATGAGTTTGACTAGTTGTAATTGAAATCTAAGTTGACGATTTCAACGTGTTTCACCGTACCAAAACCCATAGAGCATGGTGTTTCTTCTAATGCGTATTCTTCAGTAACAAAAGCACTGAGGCAACCAATTTTTTGGGAACCAGCATCCACCACTAAAAGTCAGCAGATTTTTTTTTTAATTAGCAGTAAACTTTTTTTTTAATTGAAGTACTACATTAAAAAACTATCAAGTATCCATATAAAAATAACTAAAACATTCTGAATGACCTAAAAAGTAAATGCCTAACCAGTATTACATTATTTCTTAACTGTAATTTATAATAATTTTAACTGAGTATTTACGTTTTTAATGTAATATACTAAGATGTTTATCCCAAATTTTCAACTCCTGAAATTGAAATAAAAACTCTTAAAGCATCATCGCGAATATTGTCGAGCGGACATATTTCAGACTAGAAAAATGTTTAACAAATTTACGAATGAGAGTCTGTAATAAAAAAAGGAAACATTTCTCTTTGGTGTAGTTAGGACTTTTAAGTCCTCTCTACCACTCAAACTCAATGTAATAGCTAGTAATGGCTGTAATAGCTGGGCGAATAGAATATGAACGAACAATTAAGACTGCTGAATTAGAAATAAATAAGAAAATAATTCATATTGTAGATTACATACCATTTGTGATTTGGATAGAACATATATTATATTCTAAATATTCTAATATTGTTTCATTATTTTTGTAAATGTCTATTGTACTTTCTTGTACCTCACCTACTTGACAAGATTCATCAATATTTTATATATTTGCTAATCAATAAAACTTAAAAAAAAATACTTCAACAGTTTTTTAAACCTACTGCTACCAACTATTCACGAAGCTCACGAATTTTTGTGAATATCAACCGCTATTCACGGAAAATTCAATATCAACAGTCATTAATGAATTTGTGTATCAGTGCTTGAAGGAGATAAGATTGAGGGAAGATGTATTGACAGTTGCCAGTGAAATTCATAATTATCCTACTAGGGCCAGAGGAGATCTTCACGTACCCAGGTGCAGACTCAGTAAATCTCTTAAAAGTTTTCTAGTAGTGGGGATAAAATTTTTAAACCTTCTACCAGCCTCCATCACTAACCTTCCCCTGCCTATATTCCTTAGATCCTTAAGAAAATGGCTTGTTACAAATCCGTTCTACTCTCTAAAAGAATTCAGAACAGGAATAGATAGAATAAATTATTGATATAAACTATTGTTTGAAATAGTTAATTATATAATGTAGCCTTATTAGGAGTGAACTATTATTGTCTATATTGATTTCAATAAACCGTTATTATTGATTTTATTATGTATTGTTGACGTAATTATGATTTGATTATGTATTGTAATATTATAAAATACTTTGTGACGTAGCCTTGTGTACGATTGTATCTTCAGGCTAAATAAATTGATTGATTGAACTAAAATTCCACAACTTTGCTGAGATAGCAGACACAAACGATCCTTCCCGCATTACCATAAAATTTTGCTGATTGAAAAAATATAATTTATCACGGAAAATGAAGTCAAAACCGAATCGATTTTTGAACAATTCTTTTCATTTTCAATTAGATTAATCGTTCCATTTTCAATTAAATGAATGATTGGAAACCAAGTTGAACAGAGTAAGTAAACGAAGATGATGGAACCTTAAAAGCGTGAATAATGCTGTTGAGGCCGAGGTCGAGGTGATTGAACAGGTTCCAACGATGATGTAATAGAACGCTTGCATCATGAGACAACATAACAATTGTGCGTCATCAATATCAAAAGTACATGAATAGTATTTCCATGTAGAATTTATTATAATTTAATCCATTTTTCGAGAGATTATAATATTTTTCTAATAATTCCTGATATTACTGCAGTTAGTGTAGGCATTCTTCACCCAGTATTACTATTCATAATATTAAATATATTTGAAAATTTGAGTTCTATGTAAGTTTAGCTACACTCACATCGATTTTGTTCGTACTTTATTTTGCCGTCCTTATAAATTCTATTAGATTAAACAGATGGTGTCTGTCAAGTTCCGTTTGATCTGATAGACTTCATAACAACGCCAAACTATCGTACGAACAAAAATCGTTGTGCTTAAGCCGGAAAAAGTATTTTCATTTTTATTAATACATCAATAAGGTTAATATGATACATTTGACAGTTCAGGATTACAACACATAGATTACAAAAATTATCTTAATGATAATGAATAATTACTAGTACCCTTAATTAAATTATTTTATTTCAGACGACTAGTTTCGGGTATTTATCATAGTATCTAGTATTCTAGAAACTAGTATCTAGTTTATCTTTACCTAGTAATCATTTCAACCCATTATCCCATTATTTCAATTTGATCGTTCATGATACGGATCATTATAATACCAATTTGATATCGTAAATTGTCCAAAGAGGATAAGAAAACATAATTACACTTCCAGACTATGAAAAAGACTTAACAGGATTAAAAATCTGGTGTGGTACACTCACACACCTTTCCTTGCTCATTGAACTGTAAGCCCGATTCTTAAAAGAGAATAATTTAGGGGAATAACATGATGACGGTTGGCAGCAACATATTTGAAACTACGATCAGACTACTGTATATGTGTATATATAATTGTTTTCAGACTACTTTTTCCTTTGTGTAAATTGTGAAATTCAATGATATTTTTCAAAAGTCGTCGAAACAGCTGGTCTACAGATTAAATATCTCGACTATGTGTTCTTTTTATGAACTGCTCTACCTACCTACCCCATGCACGAGAAAGAGGTTACAAAGTCCATTTCTCAAGGATGGGGTGGACTCCCATTAGTTTCCCAGAAAGGAGACTCATGTTAGTCGATAGGGCTTATGAATAGCTATCCATGGTATAAATTTGAAGAAAATCGTTAGAGCCGTTTCAGAGAAAACCGTGAAAAACATGTTTTTTTAGTGATTATCCGCCATCTTTCTCAAGAATATTACAGAGCTCCTGCAATTTTCCCAGAAATGAGACTCATGTCAGTTGATAGGGCTCATAAATAGCTATCCATGGTATAAATTTGAAGGAAATCGTTAGAGCCGTTTTCGAGAAAACCGTGAAAAACATGGTTTTTTTAGTAATTATCCGCCATTTTTTCCGCCATCTTGAATTTAATTTTATTGAATTTCTTATCGTCGGATCCTCATGGTATAAGGACCTTAAGTTTAAAATTTCAAGTCAATCGGTTGATTAGGACTCCATTCCTAATGGTGTGGCGCACTCACACAACTTTCCTTGCTCATTGAACTGTAAGCCCCATTCTTAAAGGAGAATAATTTAGGGGAATAACATAATGACGATTGGCAGAAACATATTTGAAACTACGATCAGACTACTGTATATGTGTATATATAATTGTTTTCAGAGTACTTTTACCTTTGTGTAAATTGTGAAATTCAATGATATTTTTCAAAAGTCGTCAAAACAGCTGTTCTACAGATTAAATATCTCGAGTACAAATGTACTTATGGTGGTGTAATGAAAAGTAGGTCCAAGTGACATTGACCAAAAAAAAGTAAGTTCAAGGAAAAAGATATGCGAAAAGTCTTTAAACGAATCATTATGACCTAAGCTATTTATTACCTGAACTCCCGATTTTTTTGTGTTGGAGGGGGGTGTAGAGGGGTTCTGTACCTAAAACCCCGAAAGATAGATTAAGAAGCAACTTCAGAAGTGATACTTTCAGTTTCAGTTGGTGTTCAATTTTCAGCTGCTCTAATTATGCTCTATTCAGATATGCTACACTATACATCCGCTTATATATGCACAAAGCTTACCTTGTCTAAATACAGCATTGTAATGCGTATATGGATATATAATATCCCAGTGGCTACAGTTACGGTAACCGTAGCTCCAGTTCGCGTTCCGGTAAAGTTATGACTTCGTTTGCGCATGCGCTAACAAACTTCGTTTGTCACAGCACTTATTACTGGAGCTTACCTTGTCTAAATACAGCATTTTAATGCCTATAATATATTGTATCGCTGTGGCTACAGTTACGTTTGTCACAGCACTTATTACTGGAGCTTACCTTGTCTAAATACAGCATTTTAATGCCTATATATTATATATCCATATACGCATTACAATGCTGTATTTAGACAAAGTAAGCTTTGTGCATATATAAGCGGATGTATAGTGTAGCATATCTGAATAGAGCATAATTAGAGCAGCTGAAAATTGAACACCAACTGAAACTGAAAGTATCACTTCTGAAGTTGCTTCTTAATCTATCTTTCGGGGTTTTAGGTACAGAACCCCTCTACACCCCCCTCCAACACAAAAAAATCGGGAGTTCAGGTAATAAATAGCTTAGGTCATAATGATTCGTTTAAAGACTTTTCGCATATCTTTTTCCTTGAACTTACTTTTTTTTGGTCAATGTCACTTGGACCTACTTTTCATTACACCACCATAAGTACATTTGTACTTCAATTCATAATATACAAGCTCATCCTTTATATTTTTTATTTTTCTCTACCATATTTTTTCAAATCCTGGAAGGATGTAAACTTCATGATTGAAACATTGAAACGATAGGTTACTTAGAAATCATAACCATGTGACCAAAAACCATCAACACCACTATGCACATGTAAATAGCGGTAGCCGCGCATGCGCAAATGTTTACCGGAACGCGAATGGAGTTACGGTTACCGTAACTGTAGCCACAGCGATATAATATATAGGCATTAAAATGCTGTATTTAGACAAGGTAAGCTCCAGTAATAAGTGCTGTGACAAACGAAGTTTGTTAGCGCATGCGCAAACGAAGTCATAACTTTACCGGAACGCGAACTGGAGCTACGGTTACCGTAACTGTAGCCACTGCGTACTTTGTGAGAATAATCACTAAAAAGTATTGGATATTAGCTAAGACTCAGTGAGTTCAGCACGGGGAAAAAATATGAACCAAATTTCCCCCACAACATTTACTAGATTCTCTCACAGAATTAATGATTTTTTTAAAATTCATAGAAATATGAATGAAATGGATTAGAATAGCCTTACTTTTGATTTCAAAGTGCAATAGATGAGTTTTTGAATAATCAAATAATACACATTACAGGGGAATTTGGGCAAACATTAAATATACTAGTGTACTAGATGGTGGGAAAATGTAGTAGAACAAGTGCATTATTATGTACAAGAGTAGACTACTAGTATGTACATTAGTAGGACTCTCGAACTTTGACGTTTTGATGCTCCGCTTGTAAACGCTGCAAAAAAGAAGCCAGCTTGTTCCAAAGTTTGACGCCACGCCACGCTCCGCTCCGCAGGTAGGCGCTTCCAGTGTTTTAGCTCATTACTTAACATGAAATTGTTCACGACGCTCCTCAACACCACGCTCCGCTACGCTTTCAGTGTGTTTGTGCCCTAAGTGTAGCTAATGAATAAATAAATAATTTTGTATCTAGCTTGAATAAAATTAAAATGTGGCGTGCGCTTCTAAATTTCTTTCAAATAGCTTCTTTTTCAGTATGATAATTCTGTGTACTTTACAAGAAAAAGTATAAACTTTTATGAACTAAAATGTAACCACCATATAGCTCAAGAAAGGACAATAAAATATCATAAAATAATATAAATACAATTGAATGATATAACTAAATGGAGTATAACAATCTATACACGAGTGATAAACTTCATCTTATATTTTTCAGGTAACCTACAGTTGTCGAAATTGATAATAATTATTTGATTAAATACAGAGAGGGTACGGAGATTTTTAAGAAGTCAACAAAAATCAACTCCAGATTTATTATCTTGGAGCTGAAGTTCAATTAATAATAAGTACAAAAAATGTTGAAGATTATAAAATAAAAAATCTATTGAAGGTTAACAAGATCAACGAAGATAATAATAATAATGATAAATTTTTAGCCTTGAAGTCCACCATAACCAGCTCAACAACACAAAAGATGATTCATCTCACAAAAGGAAGACCAAGTCCGATAATAAACAACCTCTAGTCATTCATGGATTAACTATTCTACTCAATACTTATACAACATACATATTACAGATACAGCACACGAGAATAATACCGAAGTAAAATTATAAAGGCAACCAACAATAATTCAACATTTTTCTCAAGATTATATTGTTTCTAGCAAATATTATTCGATATGAATCTTGATTTTTCAACTGGACGGATTTTTTAGTTCCTTGTAACAAAAAAATGATGATAATAATATAATACCACCAAAGTTTACAAATTTAAAACCTATTGGATTTTGTAAATACTGCTTACCAATCAAGACACGTTCCCGAAAGTAAAGTTGTCGAAAGTAACAGTCAAACTTTTTAGATATTAATTGGCTAATTGCTCTAAAAAATCAATCAGTTTCAATAATAAAGAGGAAAGTGCCTAAGCCTTTTCAAACGTAAATGTGGATTCATGATCGACTTATTTTCGTCTTCACACAATTTAAAAACATTTCGAAGTCTTCAGAAAGATATTATGAGAGTTATTTATACTTCTAAGGCTTCAAATCCTGATATTGTGAGAGTTATTAATAATTTTTAAGGCTCGAATAATAGTGTCTTATTCATAAAGTACTATTGACTTGAATAAGTCAATAGCGCATTTTCTTTAGTAGGCATGTTGATTGAAATTTTCCACTAAAGGTACATTAGACAAGCAGTTGGTTCTGATTAGATTCAGCCTTCGTTCTCATTGCTAGACAATGTCCTGGCTGAATATTCATACCCAGCTAACAAATTTCAATCCATATCCGCATTACAACAGGACTAGTCTTTATTCAAGATGAGGAGAAATAAAATTAAGCGGGAATGTTATTTACTACTTCACTACTTAAGTGAAGTAGAAAATTTGAAAAGCAATCTGATTTTACCAATAAAATAAATTTCACCATTGACAAATTGTAGAAATAAGTAATAACTTGATTATTTTTTTGAGGATTTTTTACATTCATCCACTTCCATTGAATAGTATTTTGCAATTACTATTTGAAATTAAAAAAAAACTACAATTACTTTGAAAATATTTTTTTGCAAATTGCTGTTAAAAATTACCTAGAACTTTTGAGAATCATTTTAAAGTTGAGACAATTTCACACAGGTCAAGTGGTAGCAATTTAAAATAAACTCACCTTCTAAACGATAAACTTGAACGGGATTCGAATAGTACGAGGAATATAAGATGAACGTCAGCCCGACTAATCCAAGAATGAGCGAGTGTAGCACCCTCACTCGGAATGCCATCATCTGGAAACCATGATAAATAACAATCAATTATTATGATAAGAAATTCATGATTTTAGTGACTATAAGTGTGGTTATTCAACACGAAATCGACAACACATAGTAACACTTATTTATATATGCGAATTAATTCCATAATAATTATTGTTATAAATATTTTCACTTGAAGGAGGCAAAAATATGAAATTCAAATTTCGAAATTAAGTCGCAGTGCCCATGCATGTATTACCGATGTCATTTTAGCATTAAAATGACGGCTGACAACTTGTGACCACTCTGTATTCTAGTTATGGTGATTTCTTCTATTGTAGGCCTACTAAATATAAAGACTAGATTTATAGTTGGACAATAACTAGTATTTTTATTTAGAATGAATAACTACAACAATATCACTTTTAGTCTCGTTCATATGATTATGTACAATAGTGTAGAACTTCAACCACAGCTGTTAAGCTACTGAAGTTATTTTTTTCTACTTTTTCGATATAAAAATTGCATTATAAAACATTTCAGTGTTATGAATAAATTCCAAGACTATTCAGAAATTCTTCTCTAGTATGTAAATATGTATAAGTGTAAACGTTTAAAAAATGTCAACCAAAGATCAACTCACATTAAAAAAATACAAAAAACCTATTAATCGGAAACTTCCACGGTTTCAAATAGTGTGTTGGGTCATTGATGCTGGAATTGTAGGCCTACTTTTAGTTAATGATTATATGTGCGCTTTTCATGGAGCAATAAATAACCTTCAATGTGAGTCAAATCCAACGTCGTGATGAATTAAATTTCTTTTTTATTCAAGGATAATTTCAATAGCTAAAAGAGTGATGCCTATTCCTGCGAGTTCATTTCAAATCCAACCAATAGGAGATACTATACCAAGTGATCCCTCAGGGTCAGGGATACATCAGAACGATTAAATTCATGACAGATTATGATACTACAGCAGTAAATAATATTTCTAGCCCAGAATGATAGTTTCGGCCCAGTGATAGTGGTAAGAACCAGGTTTGTGCTGGGGAGGGGGTACACAGTTTCTCAAACCCTTTTTGAGAAAATGAATATCTAATGGAGTAAATTCGAAATGTATGAAAAGAGAAGAACGTTTTCATTGGTTGAATGTGACCGCCACCGGACGTCAAAATTTTATCATCGTGGTAATTGGCATGATTCTCGCAATTTTCTTGGCAACCAGATAAGAAGAGCATTTATTCTCTCTTACTACTCCTACGGAAACTGAAAATAATTTGTATACAAGCTTGTTACAATATAAAGTTTTTATATTTCGTTATATTGAATTCATCAAACATTCTCATTTCTCTGTTTTTCCTTATTTTCTTGTGACTGATCCTAGAATCAAGTAGCCTACAATACAGTATTTCAACAGACGATAAAAAAGTATCAGATTTTCAACAATATTGATTTATTGCATCAACTACTACATTAGTAGCATCTAATACAAATTTATTCCCTCATTTACAAACAATGCAAAAGGGATATGGAAATAAAACAAAATAGGTTATATTATTCTTGAATAAGCACAGCAAAAACAGTAAGTGCAATCGGAACAACAAGCATTAATCAAAATTCGAAAATTTAACTAATTTTAATAATAAAATTAACAAGTTAATAAATCAAAACCTTAAAATTCAACAGGAAACGTATCACAGTTAAGTTGATTGTAATAATAAAATCATGATAATCGATCTATTTGCCATTTTTTATGGTTGCTCTTTGCTTTAGACCTTTGTAGGCGTATAACCGACCAATCATGCTGATAACACACCTTTGAATTATGTGGCTGATTGGTTTGACAATTTGAGAGCAGCGTTTATAAAGGCTGACCACAGCTTGAATATTTTAAACTCATTAACATGAAACAAAAATTCTACTATTCAACTTCAAACCCGAGGAAGGATATGATATCAGGTTTACCGTCCATTTGCCAATAAGCATTCCAATAAACTGCAAAATTCTATTAAATACTTGGAAGATACTTTGGATTAAATACAATGTTGGTAAGAGCACATGAAGGAATTGGAGAAGCAATAATTATCCACAGTGCAAGAAAATGTAGAATTTTTTTCTTAAAAGAATTGTGAAAATTTGATTGAAAATGCGTTGCAACTGTAACTATTGAAAATAGATTGTCTGATGGAGTGAGAGTTTTTACCATTACTCAGATGATCTATGTTTATCCAACATTGGATTTAATTTGACGTGAGATAAAAATATAATACAATATAACTAATATGAATAGTTTAATCATCAGGTTAATTTGAAAAAAATCTGAATTCTAAATCTATTTCGTGGATTTTAATGAATAGGTTCAAGTCTTTATTAGGTGAGAGATTTTCTTCAGCCGATTGTACTTGGAAAAATATTTTTTTTTTAAATCAGATAAGTTTAAAAACTTTGGTAATGGTAAAATTGATAAGAATAAAAGTAACAGGTCACCGATCAATAGATCAATAATTAATAAGTTTAATTTAGGTAAGAGCCAAAGAACTCAAATTATATTCTATTTGAAATTAATAACATATAAAGAGGAAATTGACAGTTTCCGAATGCAGCAGGAAAAAATAGTTCTATTTTGAGTGGTCTCAGTTACATGGTGATTCTCTGGCAGGACAGTGAATAGTAAGTTGAAGCTGCCATTACAAATTCAGGTTTTTTACAGTTTTTTCACGGTCCGAAGGTCGATGAACTTGGGCAAGTTGGAGGCCAAGCACAAGCAGTAGGCCTATTCCCTACCCTATTCCAGGTTTATAGCCAATTAACCACTTATCCAATCAATTGATTTCGAGGATACGGGAACAGAAAATAGAAGTAGCTAGGATTTGTTCAAAAATGTATAAATGCAGTAGTAAGATAAAACGAGAAAAACTTCAATTGAGAAACAAGTTCGTGGGTGAACGGACTCACGAGTTGAAAACACTCTTTTAGGTTGTAGGCGTGTAGGGTATTCATGAAGAAAACATGCACAAAACAATAATTTATAAGTGCATAGTTTTAATTCACTTACAATACTTTCTCCTCAATGATACTTGAGATAAATAAATTAATGATGAATTTTTATAAAAAGAGTCTTAGCCTGCAATCTAATCCTAGTAATTTAGGATAGCAATATATTGCAAGTAATACAATTTAGCTCCAGATTGAAATTGAATTATTATGAAGAATTAATGGAAAATAGAATCGTACTGAAAAATATAGCAACAACTTTCAACAAAGTTGTCCGAAAAAAGTTACAAAAAAGCTTCATTCATGGTGATGACAAAAATTAAATTGAAATATAAGAAATGGATAGTTATATTTTTTTTATAACATTATTATAATAGTTGTATATTTTATTTCAATGAATTAATAATTTCAAACCTACCTACAAAAGTTTGGGTTGGGTTTTATCCCACAAACGAGCGACACACATTTGAACACACATACAAGTATTGAGTAATTGAGCGTACCCTAGCTAATTTTTGACACACTTTCTTCAAAATCAACTCAATGGTGAATATCCTGATAGACAATGATCATAAAACTGAATAAACTAATGACATCATAGCATCATGGATGAATAAATAATTCAATAGCTATTTTATTAATAGAAACCTAAAAATTTACACTTCCTAGTCTCATCATACTTAATACTTCTTTATCCTATAGTGAGATTCAGGTTATCATTAAATCAGTATAAATTATAGGACAGCATGATTTCCAATTTATTTTGGCCACCGCCTACCGGTAATAAGCTGTGATTCAAGTTACCCCTGTGTATATGATATATTATTAATAGTCGATTTTAGATTCAATCTTCAATCTTCATTTGTAGGACCATTAACCAGCCAGATGAGCTGGGTTGGTCATCACGTCAAAAATACAATATCACACAGAAGTTTTTGACAACACTGTCACGTCAAAAAAATAAAACATAATGGCATAGATGGCTAAACACGGTGATGGCCACTAAATGTCAACTGTAGACTCCTGAAAAAATTCACTCAAGGAGTAGTATGGTCTGGCACGCAGCCAGGACTTGAGTCTCCTCTTAAACTCACTGTCACTCAAATGACGCACAGATGGAGGTAGCATATTAAACATTTTAGTAGCGATATTGGGATAACAGTTCTGAGCCTTACTTAGCCTACATCGAGGAACATTGACTTCGAGAGCATTTCGAAGTGAGTAGGCACTCTGCAACCCCCTCAAATTCACTGTCAGATTGGTATTCCTAATACCAACCAGGGAAGCAAAGATGAACTGGCTAAAAACTGTGAGAATACCGAGTCTGGCGAAGAGCGGCCTACAGTGCTCCAGATGAACACTGGATGACAATATCCGAACTGCCTTCTTCTGCAGCATAAGAATACTCTCACAGTGTGAAGAGTGTCCCCACAGCAGTATTCCATAGATAATGTGACTATGGAACAGTGAATAATAGGCCATAATCAAATGTTCCTCAGTCAGCAAGCACCTCAGTCTTCTCAACAGGTAGATCACAGGTAGATTATAATGATCAATTAAATATAAAATATATCATATTCACCAAGAAAATATATCCTTCAAAATTATATACTTTAATAATGCATTTTCATAATAGGTATTAAATAATCTGGTAGGTCATTATATTTTTCTATAGCCTACAAACAATTTGGCAACGACGAGGAGTTAAAAAGGATAGATCTATAAGGGAATATGTTATCCGAATAACGTAAACACCTTTCTGAGAGAGTCGCGTACGATATTTTTTGCCACACTACACGTATAGCTGACGCCAAAAAGTTAGGCGGTTTCGTGGGTCTCTTGTGCGTTCCAACAGCTGATGTTGTCAAGTAGAGTTGTCATCTAGCTTGGCTTGAGTGATAATATTTTTAAATCAAAAGATACAATAATAGATGCATTGCATCAGCTGTGAGTAGGTTACACCATGTGACCCACGAAGCCGCCTAACTTTTTGGCATCAGCTATATAAGAATAATAAATTGAATAAGAATGTTTTATGAGGGGGGGGGGGAACTGAGCGGCCGGAAAGGGTACTCTTTCCGGCCTTAGCCGGAAAGAAACCTGTTTCTTACGTCAGACGAGAGTCGTCTGCAAACAATGTCTTTCAGATCTACGTAGGGACTGAAAAACAGCTGCTTTCTGTGCAGTGTGGCGAAAAAGGTTTTCAAGAAAGTGTACTTGGATTTTTTATTTCCTGATAAATATGAGTAGCCCTCACCAAATAGTCGATACTTCTAAACTAGGTATTGTGGCTGTGCAAATACCATCATAAATCTATTATTGAAATTGAACCACAAACCTCTGAGAAATACTACAAGATACTGAGAGTATTTAAACATGAATTATTTCCCTGCTACAATGCTTCGGATGGACACGTTAAGCCCTCCGTCCCGGCTGCCTAATAAAAATAGTTAGGTCATGTCAGAGGCCCTGAAATTGATCAGATGAGACCTGAAAACTCTGACACCAGACCTGAGCCAGCCAGGTCTCTTGATATTATCATTATGTTGAAGCTACAAAGCAAAGCTTTAAACGGCTGTTTCAAGCATTGATGGCAAATCAAAAGAGCTCTGGGCGATAAATCAGGATCAAAATTATTCACAAAACACCTAATTCAACTAGACAAACATTCACTAAGATAAAAATCAACCTGGAAGAATCTTTCATTAATCTGAACAGTTCATGAAAACTCACTCTAAGGCCGGCCACTAACGACAGGACAAGTGTGTCAAACATGTCTTAAAAGGATAATACATTCACATGAAAGGCTTCGAACGAAAAATAGAATTTTAATTAACATCACCTCCCAACATAAAATAAACAACCAATAACAATAAATAAACCACTGGAAAATCACATCTTATAATAATACAAAAATAATTGAACCTCAAATAGAGCAGCGAAGAAAAAAATAGCCTAAATATCGAATACACAAAAACCTAACCTCCAAAACTTATGTTCGGAACCTTTTGCTTGTGACACAACTTGTCTGTCGAGCACATTGATAGGACACTTGTCCTGTCGTTAGTGGCCGGCCTACTCATGGTCCTAGGCCATAATATATACCCTCTTAGAGAGAATGATTGTCATTGGTTCGTGATAGTCACGTCGGTCACAATTGGGTGATTCAACACAACATAGCCTCAATATTATTGTTCCTCCATCAAGGTAAGTTAGGTCAATTATTTGAAAACGTCTAGAAATCATTCCAGGATGAAAATTAGACCTTATCCACAAAAATGCTTAATGGTGTACTAAATTGATTGGTTCAATCGAGTTCTATACATTAATAATAGCTGTCCACTGATTCAACAGCAACATATCTCTTTCCATTATGTTTATAACTTCAATCACGCTTTCCCATTAGTTGATCATAGATCAATGCACATTTGTATGACCGTACCCTAAAATAGTCCAGGATGGGGCTTAAATAAAGCTTTTTTGGGGAAACCAGGTAATTTAGATACAAAGAGGGTTGATGACAAACAATCAAGTTAAGTACTTATTAAGCTACTATTAAAGGGAGAAAATTTTAGAGCTATGCAATATAAATTAATTATTCAGAAATATACTTACAAAAATGATGAGTCTGAGGAAAATTCAGAGCGCTTCAATAATTTCCACACCCACATTCCAATTTCTACAGCTCGATTCTCATAGGTTAAAAGTGAACACTGAAGTTCAAATAGGCTATAACCTAAACCATGATTGACAACAGTATTTATCTATACCAGTCTTTATGAATTTCAATGAAAAATAATACACTAATAATCCTAACATTGTTCAACCGCTAAACTTATCTAGTAGAGTATAAAATTTGTTCTGAACTTTCACAAGTTTGTTCACAGTTTGTTCACGAATACAGTTTATAGAAAAAATAATATAAAATGCAATGATGTTAACTAATCAGCTGACTTCTGTTTCAATACGTACATAATTGAATGACCTTGGTTGACATCACAGATCAGTGGATAATCTAGAGGACTCATCTATGCCAAATGAGCTCTATCACTTTAGGAAATTCATTCACTTATTAGGAAATCAGTATTCACTAAATTCTATACTAAGTTAGATTCCAGGTTATTGATATCTAGTGATATTTTGAATGATTATTGAGTCATTTTAGAATTTCAAATAATAATTTCACAAGACTTCATTTCAAAGCAATTTACCTCAACGCATCAAAAATAGAAAAATTGGAATTGTCCAAATGAGAGCAGACGATACTAAGTTGTTCGAAGAGTTTACTTGAGTATGATAGATATTTTTATATTTTAGTTTGATAAACTATTAAATAAGGCGAATTCACATTGAAACTGGATATCAATATTGGTTGAAAAGTTTCCACTACAAAACTAACCTATGCAAAGTTTGATTTTAGATTCCCAATTATCATGCTTCAGATATAATTTAAACAAAAAATTTCAAGTGGAAGAATTGAGCAAATCAAATCTTTATTATTGTCATAAACAAACATTTACCTCGCCTTACCTAAAACCTTGAATAAAATTTCAACCTTACAAAACCAAGACCCTACATCAACAAAGTATAATAATAATATCGAGTGACCTGGCTGGCTAAGGCCTGGTGTCAGAATTTTCAGGTCGCAACTGATCAATTTCAGGGCCTCTGACATCACCTAACGACTGCTTTTTAGGCAGCCGGGACCGTCGTTTAACGTGTCCATCCAAAACACAGGAGTGACCCGAGATAAATATCTTGCTCAGACTGGGATTTGAACCTAGGCCTCTGAATCATAAAACCAGATCCAAGTTATAATATCAATGCAAAAGATAGGACAAAAGTGTTGCCAACTCTCTGCATTCTATTGATGATAGCAGATACTGGTATATCTGACAAAATATCAACTGTTCATTCTTGTTGAAAATTATCAATAACACTTTATTCGTCAAGGAAATATAATTTCAAATTAACATACTAGAAATTTCCATAATTGAGATGAAATTTTATGATATAATGAAGAAATTGATAAACGAAATTCACAATGAAATGGTTGAACTCAGAAACTGAAAAATCCATTGAAATCTACAAAAGACCATTGTTACGAGTTATGATTGAGAGCTTGATGTGGCCGGTTGTAACTTGGCTGACTGGTCGCTTATCTGTGTGTACTTGCTAACTAAGGCATTCCTGTTCCAGCAATACAGTTTGACTCCTTACTTAATCACTTATCGACTCCTTCTCTCTTCATATTCATAAACTCACTTCGCTTATTAACTCTTTCTCTCTTCATATCAAATTCTATGAGGGTTATCTCTAAAGTAAAGACCGTTTTGTTGTAAAAAAAATTATTAGAAAAATATGTTCAAACAAAGTGATATAGAATGAAATACACAACTTACATTAGTGCTCTACATAGTCGCCATATGAATTGAGACATTTTTCATAGCAATTCACCAGCTTTAATATACCCTTGTCATATTCTTGTGCCATCAGTTCATTTAGCCATCGATTCACAGCATCTTTAAGTTCGTCATCACCCGCGAATTGCTCACCTCCCAAAAATTCTTTCAATTTGCCAAACAAATGGTAATCTGAAGGTGCTAAATCTGGACTGTATGGTGGGTGACTGAAAATTTCCCATCCAAATCTGTTCAGTAAATCGAGTGTCTTACCAGCCACATGTGAACAAGCATTATCGTGCAACAGTATGATGCCATCAGTAAGTGGTCCATGGCGGCGATTCTGAATGGCACGCCATAACTTGAAGAGTGTTTCACAGTAATATTCTGCATTTACAGTCATTCCGCGTGGCATAAAGTCAATCAATATAATGCCAAATCAATCCCTAAATACCGTGGCCATCAATTTCCTTCCAAACGGCAATGGCTTGATCTTTTTTGGTTTTGTTGGTGACTGAGGATGATGCCATTCACATGACTGCAATTTTCTTTCTGGCATGTAATAAGAAATCCAGGTTTCATCGCTGGTAACTATTGAATTTAAGGAATTCATCACCATTTTCTTTGTAGTGCATTAGGAATTCCAAAGCAGATCCCATTCGGATTTGTTTCTGACGTTCTGATAACGAATATGGCACCCAACGCGCACAAACTTTTCTGAAGCCTAAATGGTCATGCACAATGCGACCAATAACAGCTCTTGAAACACCAGGGAAAATATGGGTCAATTCAGATATTGTCACACGACGATTGTTTTTGATTTCTTCATTGACCTTTTTCAACAAGTCCTCGTTGATTATTGAGGGCCTCCCGGGACGTTCTTCATCATGCACATTAACTCTCTTATTTCTAAACCTTTAACACCATTTTCGAACATTTCTTTCATTCATTACATTTTCACCATACACAGTAACCAACTGCCTATGAATTTCGACCAGTTTAACATTTTGATGTTTTAAAAAACATATCACTCAATGAATTTCACAATCGGCGGCAACATCAATTGTCTCATTCATTTCTAAATGCTATAACTGAAACGTAAATAAAGATAGAACAACACAACAAATGGAGACAACAATGCAGTGTGTATATTACAAGACTGGATTCAGCTGACACAGGTTAGCCAACCTCACGGCCATAAATTTCCCAATGGTCTTCACTTTAGAGATAACCTCTCATATATTCTTCATATCCATAAATTCAATATGAGTGACAAATGTAACGAGTGTAAAAAATCGATTGGTGGTAAGCAGCCAAAGATTCAGTGCAGTGATTGTGTGAACGTATACCATGGCGCCTGTGTCAACCTATCTGCAGATGACAGGTTTTTTTGCGGAAGAGGATAGCTGCTGGAGATGTATGCCGTGCAGGAACCTGAGAAGAAAGAGTCTACGAGTGGAATCAGTCATATTTGAAGGAAATACAGAATCACAGGTACTTGCTTATTTGAAAGAGATGAGAAAAGAAACAAATGAAAAATTCAAATCTCTCGATTCCGAGCTCAGCAAATCTGTGGAAGCATGTCACCAAAGGATCGAGGACTTGGTCAAAATTGTTGAAGATCAATCAAAGTAACTGAAGGACTACAAAACTAATTTTGACAAACTCACTCAAGAGAATGCTATGCTGTGTAAAAATGTTGGTGCCATGGAATACCAATTGTACGATGCCAAACAATACTTGTGCGTTAACTGCTTGGAGATAAATGGCATTCTGGAAATCAACAATGAAAACGTGATGGAAACTGTGAAGACGATCGTCAAATCTCTTGATGTTGCATTAACTGAAGAAAGCATCGACGCTTGCCATCGCCAGGGCAACAAGCAGGATGGAAGGAAGTGGGGGATAATTGTCAAATTCACCCGAAGCACGGAATAAGCATAAAGTGCTCATTTCCTCTGTGCCCGAAGATTCGTGAAGGAGGAGCTCCTTAAAGAAGAAAAGTGAAATGCAACTTCAACACAAGCGATATAGGACTCACTAGTGAACCCGCCGACACAATTTACATCATGAAAGTCTCACGCAGAATCGTCAAAAAATCTTGAATGCTGCTTGTACCATCAAGAAAGAAAAGAACTTTGCATTTGTGTGGATGAAGAACGGCAAAGTATTCCTGAGAAAAACAAAGGGAGATAAAGTCATTATTCTCACCAGTTTTGATCAAGTGACTGCGCTGAGAGAATGACTCTTTTAATCTGTAAGTTCTATTTTTCATTTCTGGATCAATTAATGCTCCATTAATACCTATTGCTCTTATTCATATCATGAGTTTCAATTATCTCATTAATTGGTTATATATTATATTACGATTGTAGACCTACTAAGGAAGATATTATAATAGCATTTATTGTCATTATCCAATAACCAATGTATTTAATAAACGTTATCCCAAATGTTTTTAATGAATCAGGATTTAAAAAAAAAAAATTGTAGTCAATTTCCACCACTTAGATGATTGATTTTCAACCCGATATATTAAATGAACTACATGACGGTTCAATAGTGATTCAACAAAATATAAGAAGTATGAGGAAAAATTCTGATCCGTTTCTGACGAAGTTGAAATGCTTACAAAAGAAGCCTCACATCATCATCTTAACAGAAATATGGATTGATGATGATGAATTAGATTTATATTACATTGAAGGTTACTCCAGATATGCAAAATGCAATCGTCAGCATAGAGCTGGAAGAGTTTGTAATGACATCCAGTGTCAGCATACCGGTATATCCAATAACGATTGTACTGCATTCGACTACGTTCACATTAAGATTATTATTACACACAATAGATCTTTTGATATCATTGGGATGTATCTTTTGCATGAATACAGTGAGAATGTATTTCTTGATGAGTTTGAAAAATCCACAAAGAGCATTGACAATAAAAACGTTTTGAGTAGTGGAGACATGAACATAAATCTGCTAAAGAATGATAGTTTCGTTGACAATTATAGAATTTTGTTAGCAAGCTGTGGATTAGAATGTAGAATCTATGAACCCACTAGTATCACCCAAGAAACAGCTTCTATCATAGATCATGCTTTGTTTAGATGTAGCATTAATTTAATAGGTATGACTTGTGAAAACAAGGTTTGTGATTCCAAAATAACTGACCATTGCATGATAATCTCTCACGATAATTTTGGGCAGCCAGTCTTTAAAAAAAAAACAGTCAGCCACTCATACAAAATAGATTACCATTCCTTGAATTCAGAACTAGATAAGTGCGATTGGTCCCTGGTACATACAGCATCTTCAGCATCATTAGCTCTCAGGAGTTTTTTTGATATACTCAAGTTGATAATAGGTGTTGTGTGTTGTTGAATAAGTAGACGATTAGTAATTTGACCAGTTGTTTATTAATTAGACAAATAGACATGTAGACATAGACAAGAAGACAAAACAGTTCAGGTCATACATAACCTCATAACAATTCACACAGGCTTGGCCCGCGTTTCCTTCTCTTGTTGCCAACTGAATGAATGAATCAGTACCAACATACAACATGCTCTTTTTTCATATGAATGATATTAAATGAATATAATTATAAGTATATGACTGACATTGTCATTAGACCATTATACATTGACAGACTGACATACATTGACTAAAATACAAAAATAGTTGGCAAGTGGCATAAGCAAAATAACTTTATAGTTAAAATAGAATAGAATAATACACTAGTATGATAAGACACTACACACTCTACTATTTAAACATGAGATTTGAAACATAAGAGATAATATGTACTGTCTAAATCGAACACATCCAAAAGTTGCAGCATATAGCTCTTTCTCAATTTGAGCATACCCTTGTTGACATGAAGTTGAAGTTTTAGAAGCATAGGCAACTGGCTTTCCATTTTGGAGGAGTGCTGCACCAACAGCATTTCTTGAGGCATGGAGGCATCAACAGAAAGTGTTATGTGTGCATTGGTATCAAAATGTGCCAGTGCTGGGGCAGTTATTATTAGATTTTTAAGCCTTTCAAATGCTGTTTGATGATTCGATTCCCAGTGTCACTGAACATTATTTTTTACTAGTTCTCTTAAAGAAGCTGTTTCCCCTGACAAATGACAAATTGGGTATAAATGGGGCTCAATAATTAATCATGTCTAAGGAACGCTGTACAGCTTTCTTGTCTGTAGGGGCTGGCATACATTGAATAGCTTTGATTCTGGAATTATCTGGTCGAACACAAGATTCAGAGAAGATATGACCCATGTATTTGATTTCTTCAGATCCAAATACACATTTTGACTTATTGAATTTTATGTTTATCTCATGAGCTCTTTGCAAGACTGCATGTAATCGGCGATCATGCTCTTCTTTAGACTGACCATAGACAAGAATATCATCAATGAAAATACAGACACCTTCAATGTTACCAAAACAATCAACCATTGTTTTGTGAAATATTTCAGGTGCACTAGTTATACCAAATGGGAGCCTTAAAAATTTGTAACGACCAAAGGGAGTATTAAATGTCAGTAGTTTAGAACTTTCATTATCAACAGGGATTATCCAAAAATCAGAGCTTGCATCAAGAGTACTAAAAATAGTGGCTCCAAATAGAAATGATCTGATCATTTCAAAAGTTGATAGTGTGAGCGCATCAAATTTTTATTCAAATTTCTGGGATCTAAAGAAATCCTCAAGTTGCCTGACTTTTTTCAGTTATTAACATTGAAGAAACCCATTCTGATGGTTCTGACACTTTCTCTATAACTCTGTCATTCTCCATTCTACTAAATTCTTGTTTCACTTTTGAATATAATTTAAACGGTAATTTGCGTGGGGCATCCACTAAAGGTATTGCCCCTGATTTCAAAGTGAGTGAGCACTGCTTTTCCAAGCAGCCAAAACCCTCAAAAATATCATAGTTATTTACAATTCCAGAATACAAACACATTTCATTTTTCACAGAACTGACTGTGCTGAGTGTGGAACTATTTATATTAATTATAACCAGAGCCTGACATGTTTGAAATCCTAGAATGGTGGAACAATCTATATCCACTACATTGAACTGTATGGTTTTTTTGGCCATTAAATACACAATTCAGAATGCAATAGCCCTTATTTGGAAGGCTCATACCACAAATAGACAATAGATTTTTATAGCAAGGACTCAAAATGCTGTAAGCAAGACCTGACTCAATAAATTTGGAATATGGTATTATATCAACCTGAGCCTTAGTGTCAATTTGGCAAGTGACAATTTTGTTGTTAATATATTAACAACATATCAATCAGCCACTTATTGTCATTGACTGACCTACAATTATTGTTGTCAGCACTCACTTTGCATAGGAAATAATTTTCTTCTGAGTCAGAAGCAGCACTCACATTATTGACCACATGACTTGGATATACTACAGTATCATCTTCTTCATTATCAACAACTCGCACTGACCTATTTCTACAATATTTGGCGGAGTGATTCAGCCGACCACAATTATTACATTTTTTATTAAAAGCAGGACACCGATACCTATGACTTTGGCCACACTTATGACACACATCTGGAGATAACTTAGAATTATGCTGACCTTGATTTGAAAAATGTTCTTGTATATTATTCGAGGAGACAAACTTAGAATTATGCTGACCTTGATTTGGAAAAAGTTCTTGTATATTATTTGATGAGACAAACTTTGAAGTACTGTTAACTGCTGATTGATAATGTTCATTAGCCCTTTCACCATATCCTCTTCTCCCAGGCTGGACGAATAGGTTAGGACGTGATGATGACTGTGAACTGAAATTTTCACACAGAAGAACTGTCACTGACTCACCGGTAGAAGACTGTTCCAAAATGTTTGCATGAGATTGAGTTAACTCAAGTGATTTACAAATATTGAGAGCCTTGTCCAAGGTTGAATCACTTTCTTGAAGGAGTCGCTCTTTCATATACATATTATTTTTATGAAGTCCACATATATTAACATGTCCCTTACCAAACTTTCGCAGAGTTTTTCGAATTCAGATGAAAGACTCAAGTTCTGAAGTGCTGTGACAAATTAATCAACAGATTCCGCAGACAACTGTTTTTGTGATAGAAACTTATGTCATTCAATTGTAATGTTCCTTTTTGGTGTGAAATGCTTTGAAAACAAGTCACATAAGTCCGTAAACTTCACAGTAGATTTGTTGACATTAAATGAATTGAAAATTGTCAATGCAGAAGGACCTATTGACGCCAATAGTAATGCAACTTTCCATTTTTCTGAAGCTTCATCAAGCCCTGAAGCAACCAAGAATATTTTGAAAGATTTTATCCATGAAGACCAGGAATGGCTCACATCACCCATAATTGCAAGGGGTAAAATATTGTTCATTGGCAGCATATTGTTTATTGACATCGTAGTACCATACATAACTTACTTGAACTTAATCATCAATCCACAAACCACTTCTGACACCATGTTGTGTGTTGTTGAATAAGTAGATGATTAGTAATTTGACAAGTTGTTTATTAATTAGACAAATAGACATGTAGACATAGACAAGAAGACAAAACAGTTCAGGTCATACATAACTTCATGAGGATTCACACAGGCTTGCAAGATGGCCTGCGCTTCCTTCTCTTGTTGCCAACTGAATGAATGAATCAGTACTAATCGTCTACTTATTCAACAACACACAACAATAGGGAAGCATTCAAAAGATAATATTCACAATAGGAGCAATATTTCTAGAAAAAAAATAAAACCATGGATGCACAATGATTTGTTAAAAAAAGTTATTGAAAAAAATTCCCTATAAAGAGAATGCAAAAAATACCCACACAATGAAGGTTTGAAACTAAAATATAATCATGCTAAGACCTCCTGAAGCTACGAAATAAAAATGTGTAAAGAAGCTTATTACAGAAATAAATTCATAGGTAGTGATGGTAACCCAAGGAAACAGTGGGATGTAGTGAGCAACATAATTGAGAAAAAAACGAAAAATAGTAACAATAAGATGAGTCTTAAAGATAGAAACAATTTGCAAGAATCATCTGATGATAAAGTAGCTAACATATTCAATGAGTTTTTTTTCTGAAATCGCCAAAGATTTAAGGAATGAAATATGTAGAGATAGAGACAGTATCCTGCAGAATGAGAATGCCATTAAAAATAGTTTCACAGTGCCATGCTACCAAATTTATCCAAATAGGTTTGATAGCTTTCACCTATCACCTAAGGAAAGTCATTGGTTCCAATTATGCTAATATCTTGATAAATCATGAATGGATTTAATGCCTATGAATAATAAATCCAGTTCAGAGCAAATCAGATTATAATTTCCATAAAACTTTGGGCAATTTACGACAAAAATTTACTGAACAAAACCATTTGATACTTAAACAGAAAATCTTACAAGCTAAAATACTTATCTATTCATATTGAGCTCATTTATTGGCTACAGGCTTTCAAAATTACACAAAACATTCAACACCTAATTATAACACAACAGAATTACTCAGATCTCAATTAAAACATTTTAAATTTCATTTAAATAGAACATTTTCAACAGGACTAAAATGATTCAACTATAGCCAGCAGCCATCTTTTCATGAGAGAGAAATGAAGCCTTTCCAGTGAAGCCTAGACACGTCATCATTGCCAACCTCCAAAATTATAAGTTTACAACTATTAAAATTTATTATTCTCAATAAAACTTTATTTTAAACTGTTTGAACTTTTTATTCAACCTTTATATTGTTTAGAATTATATGTTTATTCAAAAAGAAAAAACTTTATCACAATGATTTGTTCAACATTTGAGTAGCTGATAAATTTCCGGTAAAAATTTAAGTCTGCATATCAATTTCACCGGGTTGGCAGCCGTGGTCTGCAGAGTGAATTTTGAAAGTTTATGTGTCCAGGAAAAATCCAATTGAAAGTGTTTCAAGTGTAGTAAATCAGTATAAGTTGAACTATTCTCATATCTTGAGTTCTTTCTGAGCACAATGGAAGTATAAAAATAGTGTGGAATTCTGGTAGGACTTTGTTCTTAACGTAAATGAGTTCAATATCTTGTTTTGAGGTTAAAAGCAAGTACATAGTTGGACGTAATCCCGAATATCAGTCGGGGAAGGAGCTGATTGGACTTTGAACTCCCTGCCACAACATTTGAACGAAAAATTTACTGGTAGTCCGAAGTCAACAGCTGTCCTGTGCATGTACAAGCAACAGGTGTTCTGCGCAATAACGAGCTGTTATCTGCGGAGCCCCACAAAATAGTTTTGTTTGCTTATCAGCAATATTGTGCACCTCTCAAGCATCTATAGATATCACCTTTAAACGACTTTATTACTTATGTTGTGTACGAATTTAATCTTGAATCAGATCCGATTAAATTTTACTTTGGACTATCATGCAAAACAATAATCCTAATTAACTATTCATACTAAAGAGTAAAAATATTCTTCTGGACAATCATATAAAACAATAATTCTAGTTGATATATACTCATCATTAATATTTAAAGTCGTTTCAGCCTATTTCTCATACTGTCAGATATATTGTACAAGTGTTGTTTTCACATTAGAGCAGTAGATAAGTATTACCCCTACAATGGAAGACAAATTGGACAGAATATTGGAAAAATTAGATACACTGGAGGAGAAGGTAGGAGAAGTAATGGAACAGTACAAGAAGGAGATGGAACAAATGAAGGAGGAAATTGGCCAAATAAAACAGAACTTTATTAGCTTGGTAGGAGAAAATTTGGAAAAAGAAAGAAGATTTAATATATTAATTTATGGAATCAAGGATAGCAGTTTTCAATCAATGTGTGAAGAAGTGATGAATGTTCTGCAGTTTTTGATCCCAGATGTGGACATTGGAAGTATAAGGGACATCTGGAAGACCAACAGGAAGAAGGAAAATTCACCAATTATTGTCAAAAATAACATATTAAGAAACAAAATAAAACTGTCACAGTCAGAAATTTTAAAATGGTGAAAATCAAAGAAGACCCATCTCTGGTCATCAGAGAAAAAAGGAAATAGTTATTTGTATATTTAGAGTGAAAAGTACGACTTTTTCTCCCTGTGGGAAAAAGTTTGAAGCCTGAGACAAAGCCGAGGGCAAAAATTTTCCTGAGGGAGAAAAAGTATTTTTTGCTCGTGATGTACACAACATTTTTCCTCCATCTACATTTTTTTATAGAAACTGCAAATAAAATCATTTTAATAATTCACGTATTGGTGACAATGTTTCCTAACAACATAACCTAAAATCTAAAACCTAAAAACCGGCACTGCCAATTGCGCTATCTATCAGCTAAAGTTGTAACAATTATATCAGCTGAGCGGCTACCAAAAATGGCTGACTCCAGATAACGCTTTTCAGATTTGTATTGCAGATCAAAAATATTTGTTGGCTGGTATTTTTAATAGATTAAAATATTTTAAAAATTGTATAAATTTTTATTGTCTACTAATATTAAGAATATAATATCATACAAACATATATTTCATGAGTTGAACAATTTCTTGTTGTGGTATTGAATTCAGTTGACTCAATGACATAAACCTCTATTACGCTTCCTCATCTGAACTTGGACCTTCTAACCTATTACAATGTGGGTTTTTGAAATAGAGATGCTTCCCATGTTATTTAAATGGAGTCACATTTCCTCCCTAGGAAGTTTTTCTGTTTTTTACTACCGAGAGTGAAAAAGTGACACTTTAGTATTATGTTTCAGGGAGTAAAGTAAGTACTTTAGACAGTAGGTGGAGGAAAAAGTTATTTGCACATATGACTCGTCTTAAAAAGGAAGGAAACCAAGTTAGGATGCTGAGAGATAAATTGAATGTGGACAGAAAATTTTTATCTTTGGTAGAATTGGACAAACAAGGCAAAACTCCATCTGAAGGAAAAAGAGCGAGAAGTGAAGAGGCTTCACCACATGGAAATAATGAAGTAAACAAAGAACCAACTGGGAATCGGAATGGTAGAAATGGAAATAAAGTACAGGAGAAAGGGGGATTTGAGATATACTTCAAGAAGAGTACTGATAAAAATCCAACATGGAAACAGGCAAAGAAGAGAATAAATAAACAGGAGGACAAGAATGAGACACAGAACAAAGATGGTACTAATAAAGATTAGCAATTATATGAAAACAAAAATAGGACTACAAGAGATGGAAATATTTGTAAAAGCAAGATTAATGAAGATGGGATGTATTTTATTTTGGGAACACTCAATGTGAGAACGATTTTTGGAGAAGAGAGATTGATTGAATTTGAAGAGGCGTTAGACGGGCAGGAATGGCACATTATAGGACTTGCGGAAATTCGAAGAAGTTATGAAAGCATGGAAGAACGGAATAGCGGCCACTTATTCTGTCATTCTGCAGCCACCCGGGGGACGTAGAGGTACGGGATTCTTTGTTAACGAAAAGATGAAAAATAATATAACACAGTTTATAGGGATATCCGACAGAATGGCGATCCTGAGGCTAACGATAGGTAACATCAAATTATTTGTGATTCAAGTTCA
Organism: Nilaparvata lugens; assembly: GCF_014356525.2. Classification (NCBI taxonomy): domain Eukaryota; kingdom Metazoa; phylum Arthropoda; class Insecta; order Hemiptera; family Delphacidae; genus Nilaparvata; species Nilaparvata lugens. The sequence continues at coordinate 77,695,537 of NC_052518.1, read as the reverse complement.
TGCTCCAACTTCGGACAGTGCAGAAGAGGAAGTTGATCTGTTCTACGACATGTTGGATAATCTATTGAGCTCAAAAACAACAGGAGAGAAAGTAATTATATTTGGAGACTTTAATGCAAGAATAGGAAAAAGCAGGCTTGGAGAGAACAGAACAAACGGAATCTATGGAGTTGGAGTTAGAAATGAGAGGGGAGAAAAACTGTTAGATTTCGCACTCTGCAATAATCTAAAGAAATGAACACGTTCTTTGAAGGTCATTTAGCGGACAAATGGACATGGAAGTCTCCACTAGATACTGTACATGAAATAGATTTCTTTATAGTAGAAAAATCTAATAATTTGATAAAAAAGCTAGAGGTGCAAAAAAGGCTTGATTTTGATACTGACCATAGATTATTGATGGGAAAATTAATATTGCCAAAGAAGAGATATTTTATTAAGAAAAAGCAAATAAGAACAACCGATTTGAATGAGCAAGAGTTTGTCAGGAATCTGAAGAGAGAGATGAGTAACAGAGACCTCTCAGAGAACTGTTCAGTTGAGGAAATATATGAAGGAATAGTAAATTTGATTTCAGAAGCAGCAAAAAGTCTAAACAGAGTTCGTCAGCATGCTGCAAGAAGAAGCAATAAATTATCTGAAGAGACAAAGCAGCTAATTGAAGAGCGAGAAAGATTGAATAGAATTTTGAACAAATCAGGAGGAGAAAAGAGGAAACATCAAGATCTCAGAAAAGAAGCTCGGAAAAGAATAAGGAAAGAAATGAAGAATTACGAGGAGAATGTAATTAGAACAATAATGGCCACTTCAGAGTCTACAAAAAGCATTCATACACTAATAAGCAGTGTTAAGAAGAGATGGATACCAAAGTTGGACACAGAAGATGGAACATCAACAACAGAAAGAGGGAGGATATTAGAACAAGTGACATTGCTCTATGAGAAGCTCTATGAAGAAGGAAATGGAATGGATCATCAGACAGAAAGAAGGAACACTAGAGAAGAGGAGCCAGAACTTCGAGTGCCAGATATATTGGAGCAGGAAATAAAACAAGCCATCAAGCAACTGGAAAAGAACAAGGCGCCTGGGGATGATGACATTGCAAACGAAGTGATAATCTCCGGTTTGGATGTGTTAATGAGCACTATAAAATTACTTTTCAATAAAATACTGAAGGAGAAACGAGTGCCCTCAGCCTGGAAAAGAAGCAAAGTAATAATTCTATTTAAAAAAGGATCTCGCTCGGATATTAAAAATTATAGGCCAATCACTCTAACCTCGGCTCTGTACAAGATATTCGTCAGCATAATCAAGAACAGAATAATCAACAAGATCTACGAAAACCACCCCTCAGAACAGGCCAGATTTAAATCAGGTTACTCTACAGTGGATCAATTACAAGCTGCGAACCAAATAATTGAGAAGAGCAATGAGTATAAGATGCCTTTGTACATAGGATTTGTAGATTTCCACAAAGCATTCGATAGCCTTAAGCACTGCGAAATTTGGAATGCACTGGAGGAGTCGGGTGTTGAAGTGGAAAACATTGAAGTATTGGAAAGCTTGTATGAGGATAATGAAATGTACATCGAGTTGGAGCAAAGAGGAAATTAGAGTGAGGAAAGGACTCAAGCAAGGATGTCCATTGTCACCAATCATCTTCAATTGCTGCTTGGACCATGCTTTTTGCTGTTTAAGTTGGGAGAGCAAAGGCTTGCGCATAAATGGCTATCAACTAACCAACTTAAGATTTGCAGAGGATGTGATGTTAGTGGCAAAAAGTGCGGAAGAGATGACAGAAATGTTTGATGAACTCATAGAAGCCAGCAAGAAAATTGGTCTGTGTCTGAATGCAGGCAAAACAAGAGTAATGACGAACTCAGACACGGAAAGAATTGATGTTACAGGTGGTAGAATAGAATATGTGAATGAGTATGAGTACTTGGGCCAACTGCTTTCTTTTGAGAACCGAACGGGAAAGGATGTGAGTTTGAGGATAAACAAGGGTTGGAGAAAATATTGGGCACTGAAGAAGATATTCAAGGGCGACTTTTCAAATGAATTGAAAGCCAAATTGCTTCTGAAATGTGTTTATCCAGCTATATTATATGGTGCTCAGACTTGGTCCCTGACGGCTCAATCAGACAAGAGACTGGAGACAACGCAGACAAAGATGATAAGGAGTATTTTGGGACTGCGACTGCATCATAGAAGACGAAACACAGACTTACTGAAGCAGGTGAAGGTGAAATACCTTCAAAAAGAAGCTCATCTGATAAAATGGAGATGGGCCGGCCATGTGGCAAGGATGACAGCAGAGCGATGGGCGAAAATATGCATGGAGTGGATACCACGAGATCGGGCTAGAGGGAGAGGACGTCCAGCGTGCCGATGGAGAGACGAGCTCACCCAAAGAGTTGGAGATATGTGGCCGACAATAGCCAGGGACAGAAAGAGATGGGAGAAAATCATCAAGAAATTGTAAATTTGTAAATAGTTATTGAAGTTACTGTCAAGCTGCCAGCACAAAATATCATTACCTCATATGAGAGGCTTTTGTTCTATTTAGAATGTCAATAAAGCTTTATTATTATTATTATTCATCCATTTCACCGATATTTGCTATCAAGTTTTATTGATATTGAATTGAATATTCAATTTTAATCGAGAAAAATGTAATATTACAAATACCCCCTTCTCGACATGAAAAATTTTACTGTTCGAGAATTTAAAGAAAAATTACATTGAAACAAATGGAAATTGTTAATTTTAAATTTCAGAACAGGAACAATTTTTTCTACAAAAACATTACATGTCATCCTATAGTTGAAAATTATTATAAAAATTAATCAATAGCATTTGTTATACATTTCCAAACAATATTTTATTGTGTAGAATATCAAAATTATTATTTTTTATCCAACTTTATGATTTAAGTAAATTATCTCAACAGAAAATTCAATATATTTGAAGAATAGTTATTGAAATTTTACATTAGTTTAGTAGATAGAAAATTCAAATGTTATTTCATAAAAATTTAGTATGTTGAACAAAAAAATATTTTTTAAATGAATTGATGAATTGTTACATTTAATTTTCATATAAAAGTGCAATAAATTAAAAAAATTTCCATTTCTTTCATTGTTA